>NC_060010.1:1831622-2134392 GCF_912999745.1 Papilio machaon
AAAAATAATATCTTTTGTTTGAATATGTTTAATTCGCACGATGAACAGTATCGCAAAAACACAGTAAAACATAGCATGTACGGCTGAAAGAGACAAATACAAATTAATAAAAGTCGAAAGTCAAGCTTCTTGCAATGCACCGAACATTTAACTCGACACCGATCAGGTTTGGACTCATAGTGCACTGTTATGTGAAATGTCTGGTGCAAAAACGTCTTTCGCAATATCATTATGATACTCGACGTCCATTACTTTTGCGATGGTGAAACTAATAAAACAAATACGAATAATTATAATGAGGGGTTGGAGGATGCCCAGCGGGCTGTGGGAGGCATGCTACTATACAACAACAATACATGACGACCGGCGATGATGATCACAAACCAAAAAAATGTATGAACATCGAAACCAAGATCTACGCGACACCGGTGCAATGACTGAAGCAGACAACGTACGCGACTCGGGTGCGGTTTAATCGAGTTCATATTTCCCATCGATATGCCAATTAAATAAATATTTTTTTCAAATTTAATATAATCGAACTCGATTCAACCACGCAATGCCGTCCCGACAGCCGCTCGTCGCCGGGCGATCCTCCAACTGACCTGGCTCTTTTCCAATTCTTGAACGAGCATCTCCAGCTGCGACTGGCAACGTTCCCTCTCGACGGCGAGCGAGCGCGCCTCCGCTTGCGCCGCCTCAAGCTGCTTCTGAACCTCGCGCACGTCGGAAGGCCCACGCGCCTGCAGCTGCTGCAGCTGCTGCTGTTGCGCCTGGAACTGCTTCTCCAGGGATTGAAGCCGCTGGTGGCATTCCGAGTACGCTTTTTCCGCCGCGATCGCTTTCGTCTTTTCCGCTTCCACGGCCGCTCGCCACTTGTCGATTTCGCCCACTTTTTGAGCCTCCTTCTCCGCTTTCTCGGCCCTTTGCTTGAACGACTCTCTCTCTTTACTAACTGCCTGCATTTGTTGCTGAAGTTTCGCGATTTCTCTATCGCGACTCTCGAGGACGGTTTTAGTCCCACGTTCCGAATCTTGGACGATCTTTCTCTGTTCTTCCTTCAGTCTGCGAACTTCTTCGCGCTGCTTTTGCAGTTCCGCTTCAGATGAATTCAATTCTCGCTGGAAATTGACCAACATATCCTGCGATTTCTCTAGTTGTGCCACCAACTGATCACGCTCGATAGTCAATTGCTTAGTGTCAGCCTCTAACTTGACAATTTGTTTTTCTATCGCATCGGCTTGTTTATCCCTCTGCTCTAATATTGACGCCATTTTTTCTCTGTCTCTAACAGACTGCGCCAACTCTTGCTGTAGTTTCACTAAAGTTTCTTGCGTCCTGTGGTCTAGAGTTCTTTGCTGTTGTTCAACATTACGCCGCGTGTTCTGTATCTCTACCCTGAGAGCGTCTCTCTCTTGTTCGATCTGTCGCATTTCAAGAATGGTACGCTCGAGCCGTTCATGCATACGGCCTAACTCGTTCGTCATTCTATCGTATTCGACTCTCGTCGTTTCATTTGTTTCCTGGTACTTAGCAAGATGCATCTGTGACTTTTCAAGTTCCTTCGCTAATCGGCCGGCTTCCATCTCGGTTGCATCTCTCGCTTGAATGGCTTTCTCTAATTTATCTCTAAGACGTTCTATTTCTAATCTATCTTCTGTTCTCGCTTTGTCTCCTGCTACCGCTTGCAACTTCATCCGTTCGATTTGTTGCAATTCACCTTTGAGCCTCTCATTATCTTTGTCCAACTGGTCTGTGCGCAGTTTTAACTTTTCACATCGGTCCCTGAATTTCTCGCATTCAATATGAGCACGTTCGAGATCTGTTCTTTGCTTTTCAAGCGCCGCGCTTAGTTTTGTAACTTCACTCTTAGACAGCTCCAGTTGTATATTAGATTCATGTAGTTTGGTCTCTGCTTGCTCCTTTTCTGCCTGAAGACGTTGTATCTCGGCTTGCGACGATTCGTAGCGCTCGCGCTGCTTGTCCAGTTCAGCCTGCATTCTATTTATTTCATTACTCCATTTATCCTGTTCGAATTGGTATTTACCTCGGAGGCCTTCCACGCGTTCGAGCTCCGAGCGCAGACGGGTCACCTCTTCCTCAGCTTTGCGTGCCCGCTCCAACTCAAGCGATGTCTTCTCAAGCCGCGTGCGCAGACGTTCCACCTCCAACTTAGTTCGTTCGTGCTCTTCCTTACTATCATGATACTTTCCATACCGAGAGGCGTACCTTTCGGCTTCCTCTCTAGCCCCAGTAGCGTCTTGTTTTACTTTATCTAACTCGGCTTGTACTCTACGTAATTCAGCCGATACTTTATCGTTCTTATCGTACATTTTTTCGAGCTCTATTTGTACTCTCGCCATTTCTTCTTGAGTTTTTTCATTTGAAGCTTGTGCTTTACCGCACTGAGTCATTGCACGATCGTATTCAAACTGAAGTCTTTCACTGTCTGCTAGTAATTTTTCTTTTTCTGCTTGAAGTCTTCGCAGTTCGATTTGACCCTTTTCATACCGTTCTCTCACCATTTCAATATCGACACTCATTCTATCCATGTCTTCTTTGGCCTTTTCTTCCATCTCCTTTGTCCTGCCAAGCTGTAAAGATGCTCTGTCATACATTTCCTGCAATCTAGCCAATTCGTCTTGTAACTTTCGTTGCTCTTCGCGAGACTTGTTTGCCAAATGTACTTGTTTTTCAAGTTCAAGCTCAATACGATCTTTGTCAGCTTCTAAAATATCTATCTTATTCTGCAATCTGTAAATTTCGTTCTGAGACCTGTAAAACAAAAACAAATTCTTGTTACACAAATTCAACTGCAATAGTTTCAGTTAATTAAAAACTGAAAAAAAATTAAATATACCTGTCGTATTTTTCAAGCATTTTTTCGTATTCTTTGTGCGCTGTCTCCTTTTCCTCTATTGTCTTTTGTGTAGAATACAATGCTTTATCAAGTTTTTCTTTCAATATTTCGAGTTCTGTAAGTGCATCGTCACGTTCCATCTGAAACAAGAAAGTAATTTTACGTCAACGACAACATTTGGTTACCGACTTATTTCAGTCGAGTTAACCTTAATACATTTGCCATTCTTTCTTTAATAAACTTATTGAATTTGATTGAAAATCCATCTGTGGGAATTCTCTTGATCCTTCGCAATCTCTTTTTAGAGATGTGATATGATCCAGAGATGTTTTACAAAAGTCTATTGCAGCGACACTTTTCTTTAACAAATTGTTATACCTCTCATTCCTTATGAGAAAAATAAAGATAGTAATATGTGTCAATCTAAATGTCTAGTCAGTAGAAATCCAGTCATGGTGACTTACAGTCAACTTCTGATGCTGTTGGTGAGCCTTCTCCCATCGTTCTCTCAGCACATCTAGCTCTGTGGCCGCGCTGTCTCTGTCCCTGGCCGCTCTGTTGGCAGCTGCAGCCGCCGCTTCAGCTCGCTCTCTGCAGCTCGCGGCCTCCGCTAGTGCAGTGTCCCGTTCCTTCTGGATACGAGCTACTAGTGCCTGTAAATGTATTAATGTACTGTAGAATTCATGATTAACAATTGTTTTACTGTCAGATGAAGGGTCTTTTACTTGTAGTTTTAGTATGAGAAATCTACATTGAGGGAATGATTTAAGACTATGAATGTTGCATTTACTCGGGTTACTATGTTAATGATATTTAATATTAATATTTTATAAAAATTTATTTTCAATATATTAAATTATGTTTTAAATGATATATGTGTTCTTTAGAAAATAAAAGAACAATTTAAGATTTCAATCGAAAAGTTTCATTAAAATTGTCAAATACTTTCATTTATTTTTATCATAACACCTTTTATGATTATACCGATCGTAATTTAAAGAATAAAAAAGTGTTTTCCTTAGCAATTAATCGAATTATATTATTATAGATATCTTTCGTAGTAGGGTATTTTAAAAGTAGATCGTATGAAATCGAGTACATTGATCTATTCCTTTTAGCTCGGTATTACACAAGCAATCATTTCACAAAGTTCCGATAAACGTATTCTTTTGAGCGAAACTATGCTTTGTGAACTTTACACGGAGAATTTTTAGATCACTATTTTCTGATTACTTTCTTACTATCTTTTTAAAATACGTAGGGATTTTTCTAGCTTTGAAAAACAATTTAAATATTTTTATGCTTAAATCTTACGTCAATAGTTTTTTTGTAGTAACATAATAAATAAATGGAAAAAACTTGAAAATTTAGCCATAAAATGATAAAGACAATGTACAAATTTTTCGATACATGTTTGTATTTAAAACTAATGTTCTAAATAAAATGGACTATCGCAATATATCAACCAATTTGTCTGTATAAAAATACCAGCCATTTTATTTTATGCTTTATTTTATGTCGATGTCAATGTCCTAGGAATAGTTATCGATAAGTTTGTTGGCAGCTCTAACGTTATATAATTCAAAGGAAACTTAAAGAGGACGCTTGAGAACATTCGCCCTCATTTGGTACATTAAAGCAAGGCGACGACTCGTCTGGACTTTGAAGTTGTTTGTAATAACTTGCGCATAAACTTTGTTAAGTATGAATCATACATTTGACATATTTTTTAATGTAATAACTAGATGTCGGACGCGACTTTGTCTGCGCGGAATAAAAAAAAATGCGTAATTATTCACCTATATATTTTTCCAGACTATGTTCTACATCTTTGTAAAATTTAATCAAGATCCGTTGAGCCGTTCTAGATACCTTCTAACAAACATCCATCCATCTAAACTTTCGAATTTATAATATTAGTAAGATTCGATTAATTTTAGTATAGATAACACGAATCTTTCATATCTTTTTTAAAATCATCAGATCCCCGGAATTTCTACAATTTAACAAACACTTTTACGGTTACACTGACCTTGGAGGATATTAGAATTTTAGCAAATGATATCTACTCCCTTTGCCAACATAATTGTGGCAAAATAGTAACTCATTAACAGAATTAAAGTGTCTTCGATGGTTTAGTTGATTGTCGAGCATATCTCACACTCTTAAAATGCTTTACAAAACACCTATAAGTTAAAGGCATTGGTATTCAAAGTGCCTAATTCACAGATATACGAAATGTTTACTTCTAGATCTATATTAGTTATCATTAGTACAAGTTAAATATTTACCTGTGCCTTTTCGTGCTTGTCATGGAATCTATCAGCGTCCAACTGAGCGGTGTCCCTTTCCTTCTGGAGCCTCGCCGCCTGGCCCAAAGCCTTGTCCAGCTGAGATTGTATGGATTCAAAGTCGTATGCTTGCTTCTCTCTGTCCACTTGCAACTGTAATAGATATATAGCTAGAAAACTTTAGATCAGTAATTCTAAAATTTCACGGATTTGGCTAGAATTTTAATGAGGCTCCGTAAAAAGTTTGGGAATCTCTGATTAACACTTTAAGAAACTATGTCTGGTTCACATTATATCAGTACAGTAGAATAGTAGCTCTGGCCTATCATGTACTGTTTGGCTTAATCAATATAATAGCCCACCTTACGCACTTCAACTGATGCTTTGTCTAACTTCTCTTGCAGCTTATCTATCTCAGAGTGAGCTGAATCCAGCGACGCTTGCAGCTTGTCTTGCTGCAGCTGGGCCTTGCCGAGAGTAGCTTGCGTTCGTTCCAGTTCTTCTCTTGCTTTCTCAAGTTCAGCTATAGCTTTGTCCCTCTCTGAATGTAGGCGGCTTATTGAGGATTGTACCCTGAATTAATAAATACTATGAAAAATAAATGCTAACATCGATATATTGGTAATTGCGAGATTGCGATTCAAAATAAACGTGTTCTAATTATCATCGAAATTGTTTTAATTAAGGTAATTTGAAACATTGAGACTGAAAAGCTTACCGATCATACTCCTCTTTAAGACTATCTTGTTCAGTTTGTGCATTTTCCAGTTTAGCTTTGAGGCGATAGACTTCACCCTGAGACTTCTCCAGTTTATCCTGCAACGCACTCGCTTCTGATCTGGCCCTTTCTGCATCTGCCTGCGTCACTCTTAACTCTGCTTGAGTCCGTCTTAACTCCGCTGCAGATTTATCTGCCTTTTCCTGAACTCTGTCTAATTCTTGAGACGTAGTTAAAGTACTTCTGCCGAATGTAGTTTGGGATCTTTCCAATTCGTGCTTGAGTCTTTCGTTTTCTAACTCAAGTCTGGCGAGACGTTGTTTTGCTGCTTCCCAATCGGCACCTGACCTACCGACTTCACTTGCAGCTTTATCTAGCTCAGCTTTAGATTTTCCTAGCTCAGATTGTGAGCTTTCTAGCTTAGCTTCGAGACGATCTTTCTCCGCTTGTGCCCTTTCTAATCTAGCTCCAAGTTTCTCGACTTCGCTTTCTAATGCATGTAATTTCATTTTGTATTCAGCGATCTCTCTTTCGTGTAGTTCTCTTTCTTCGTTCTTTTCGTGTTCAGCTCTATCTCTCTGTTCTCTTAACTGTTGGATTTGCTTCTCTTTATCACCGATCACTTCTTCAAGAGATGATAAAGCTCCTTCAGAAGAGCAATGGTGAGCTTGCATTGCATTCAGTCTTGCTCTTGCCATGTCAACTTGATTATCTTTCTCTTTAAGTAAATCTTCTAAGTTCTCAATCTACAAAATGAAAATATACTTTATTAATGTTATCGATATAAAATAAAAATTAAATTAAATGCAAAAAAATAAAAGCATAAAATAAATAAATACGTACCTTGAAATAAATAAAAAAAATATCTAGCATGAAAAACTAAACACAACACAAAAATAAATAGAAAAAACACCGAGGATTACGGGTACAAAACAAACATAAAATAGACAGGGAAATTATAAAAGACAAAAAATAACTTTTAAATTGTGCACACAGATAAACAAATATAAAATTTTAATATAAAGTACAGATATACCAAAATGCTAAGTAACTGTTCAATTGCCGTAAAATGTGACAATGTTCTAATTTTCCTACTACTATTTCCTTTTTATTAATCAACATATATGCCTTTCATCGTACATAGTATGTATATATGTTGTTATGTAAATCAACTGAACAGCTTTGCAGACGATTAAATGTAAAAACATAGCTATCACTATGCTATATGTTAATCTCCTTAGCCCCATTCACACCTAGTGCAATGAATAGAACAAGATTACAGTCGAATCTGAGTAAGCAAAAATTGGATAAGCGAGAAACCTTTATAAGCGAGAGTCATTATCCGTTCCTTTGAACTCTTTACTCTTCTCTAGATTAGATTGTATTTAAGATTAAATAGTATTATTTTGTCCAACTGTCACAGTTTAATCAGTGAAAAAAATTTGAAAACCCAAGACTTATCTCAAACTAGCTTTTACCCGCGACTCCGTCCGCGCGGAATAAAAAAATAGAAAACGGGGTAAAAATTATCCTATGTCCGTTTCCTGGTTCTAAGCTACCTGCCCACCAATTTTCAGTCAAATCGATTCAGCCGTTCTTGAGTTATAAATAGTGTAACTAACACGACTTTCTTTTATATATGTATATAGATAGATGAATGCCTTTTTAAAATAGAGGAACGTCAATTTCTATGTCCCTTACGGAATTTTAAATATCCATCCGAAAAGTTTTCATATCAAAGACAAAAAGACGTTATTCTGGGAATAAGAACTAGCGTAAAAATGCAGTTAATAATTTGTTGCCAACTTATGTTTTAGATTGTAAAAAGAAACAAGATTCTAAACGGAGTAAATTGAAGTATGAAGGCTGATGGAGATGTAAGAAAGAGAAGTACATATTGTGTCTATAGGGAAAAAGAGATAATTATATAATTCTTAAAATTATTATATTCGGTATTTATATATATTATAATCGGTATTTCATTAATGATAAGGTTTATTAAATAAATGAACGCAGGTTTTGAAGATAAGACTAAAGTATAGCGTAGGTGCTCGTAAAATAAACAAGCTATGTTTTATAGCCACTTGGTATACGGAGATAGTGAAAGCTGTTAACATTTCTGAGCTTATGAGGTCCTTAAAAGAAATAGCGTATCGTATGTACTTTAGATATTTTATATTGTACATCCTAAATCGGCCCCGGGTAGGGGACTGACTGCGGATATACAGAACAACTCGCACGGGAGGTGCACCGGCAATAATCAACGGTGCACCCCCAATGCGGAGCACGGGGAAATAAAACCACCTAATGCTGGTTAACGGAACAGCTGTATTTGATGTGTATTTCGCCTTATATATGTTCTTAGATGCCTAACCAAGCATGAGCATTTACACGATCTACATAGGTGTGTGTGTGTTACATGCGCCCCAATCTTTTATTAATTAAATATTTTTAAAATATAATAACGCACTTATGAATATAATAGTGACATTTTGCATCCAATTTTTGATATATTTGGTACTATATATCGCCATCGTTAATTACAATGGCGATACGATGGCGATTGTTACATATATTCGTGCATAGGAACATAATAGAATAAAATCCAGTGTTGGTATTAATAAACCTTTTAAGAATTATCTTAGACGTACGAAAATTTATCTTCCACTAAGTCTGCGAGATATTTTCATAACTTTAAAGAAGTCCAATAAAAATGAATGGGCTATTTACCCTGCAGAAAGGAGCCATTAGAAATTCCTCCATTTCTAAGAGTAGGGCTAATTTCTTATAAGACGATAAGATGTCGAGGATAAGATAAAATTAGGTCATTTTTTTTAAATATAAAGTTAATTTGCATTTCAATGTACTCGTACTATTAATTATCCATATTTTACAAAATTCTCTTCGATATTAGTCACGTTAAAATGAATTTAAAAAAGGGCTTTTTATAGCAACTACTGTAAATACGTCCATTCTTTAATAAAGTAACATTTAAAAATAAATCTAGCATTCATTTAATATAAATTATTCAATAAAATACTGATAAATTCCGTAACTATGTCTAGCAGCATCTATATTTCGTTCTTTTTACCTTCCTCTGAAGCACGTTGATCTTCCGGTCTTTGATTTCCGAGTGGTCCCTGAGTTCAGCCAGCTCGTGAGCTGCGGCGAGCGCTGCTGCTGTCTTCTTCTCTACCAGCCTGCTCTTCTCTTCTAGACGGGCTTTCAGTTCTTCCACCTGAAGATTATAAAAAATTCAGTCAAGTCTTCAAAAAGATCACATCAAATATTCACGAGACGTTTCATTTGTTGATTAGTTTACGACTAAAAGATTCTTACATCTTTCTATTCTGTAAGAAGGCAATTGATAGAATTTATTCGTTAGGCGAAAAAGACGTTATGTGAGTATACGAAACATAACAGTAGTAAACGCGAGTAATAACAACATCTGTTGCACGAATGGACCGATTCGTCTGGCTCCACAACTACACAGAAGACACGCCTCAAATGGAAGCAATTCCGAGTACAGCATGATGAGTGTGCGTTGGGGAGGTTTGATTTTAGTCCTCTATTTATTCCCACCCTTTTCTTATAAGTAATGGGAAGGGAAAGTGGATATGACTGAGGAGGGGATGCATAGAAAGGGGAAATATCGTCTTGCTGTGCGACCCCTCCTTCGTCAATTAAAGGTAGGCAACGCATTTACAATTATGGATGATTATTATCAACGGTCGCTTTGTTATTTTAACAAATTTAGATGATCGCTTGCACTTTTGCCACCTTTTGATATAAAAAAAAAAGAAATACAAGAAGGTAGATTCAAAATTGACTGCATTTAAATAGAAGATGAACTGCTGATACGAAAATAGGAATATTTGTACTTACATCTGTTTGCAACATGCTGTAGTGCTCTTCCTTAGCGCAAAGTGACTCTTTGAGAACTGCGATGTGGCGCTGGTAGTCCTGGTGTTGCTCCTCCAGGGCTTTCATCTTGGCCGCCATTGCGAGAATCTCCTGGTCCCTCCGCTGGATCTCCAACCGGAACTCATCCAACTGCTCATCATCATCCACCCGAAAGTCGGTATAGAATTAAATAAATCCAAACATAACATTAGTCAAGATTATCAACTTCAAAAGACTATCTACGAAGGCAAAAGTGATGGCGAAAATGATACTGATGACAGAAGTATTATTCTACACAGTACTGATGTCTTCAAGTATAAAATTCAAATCGGTGATGTTAATTCGATGTATGAAAAGCGGAGCAAGCTTCGTAACTATAATCCTATATAAGAAACGCTTCCGGCACCGAGGAACAAATAATTCACATTAACAACGTGCCGTGGAAGACATTTCGATATTGTTTCAACCTTCAAACGACATGCACATCCTTCACGCAACAATAAGTATCAAAAATGTAACCATCGAAAACATTTCAACAATAGAAAAATGGACATTTAAAGCTGGAAAACTTTCTAAGCTAAGTAACGATAGAAACGATGATGACGACGAAGAGACGGTAGAAAGCTTTCCAGACACGTTTGTTGAGCTAAAATAGGGAAATATCGACACAGATCTGAATGCACGGGCGCCTACGTTGTGATACATTTATCTACCGATACTGTGAGAGAGACTGATGATACATGACCACTACATGAGAGGTCGGGTCTGTGAGCTAGTCTATTGATGGCGGGTGACGCGGGACCAAGCGGTACTGGACGATGATCGAAACATCGAAAGCGGATTGTGAGTCAAACAACATCAACTGGTAACGCACTTGAAACACTCATTCGATGCATTCGACCTCAGCAGTCTTTATTCGAATCGGCCTAACTCTAAACACGTTCGGTGTAACCTATTCGATCTCACAAATTTCTCCTAACTTTACAATATACAATCTAACATATAATATAAAGACGCTCTACCTAAAGCTCTAATTAACAAAAATATAATCATTCGACAAGTTTTTCAAGAATATAATTTTTCTCTTATATTTAGTAAAAATAGCTTTAACAATGAACAAGTTCACACAAAAATATTCGGAATCAACACAGTCGGCGTCTAAGTTCGGACTTAAAGCGAGAAATTGACACGGTATCCCCACGGGCGGCGGGAGTCGGGTGTCGGGTGTCGGCGGCGGCGGTCACAGAGTGGTGGCGCTATAGCGGGGCGGGGGGGCGCGCAGGGCGGGCCTCAGCACGCGCGCGCCCGGCGGGCTGACGCGCCCGTCCTTCGTCACGCGCACGTCGTTCAGCAGAAAACTTACTTGTCTCTTGAAGGGAGGGTCGGCCTTATCGAAAAGCGAGGCGTGCGAGGGCGCGAGCGCGAGCGCGAGCGCGGGCGGCGGCGGCGACGCGAGCGCGGCCAACTCGCTCTCGAGCAGCGCCACCTGCCGCTCGAGCGTCGCGATGCGCGCTTCCTTGGTCTCGAGCACGGCGGTGAGGGTGGCGCCCGCGCTGCCGCCCGGCAGCCCGGCCGCGGCCAACGCGCGCTCGAGCTGCGCCTGCAGCGCGCGCAGAGTGTCCGCCGTCGCCTTGAGCTCCTGCGGGACGGACTCGGTCAGCCGCCGCCGCCTCGCGCCCCCTGGGGCTGCGTTCCGCGCGAGCCCCGGCCGCAGCCCCAAGTTGTAGGCGTTCACACATTACTTGCTAAACAATCATTACTGAACGCCCAGTGACGGTACGAGACGGTCTTCGCTAAGGCTCGTGACGGGGGATGAGCTCGCTAAACATGCAATGTTGTGATCGTGTTCGTGTCGTTATTGAGAGAGTTATTAATGTCGTGTCCGGGCTCAAAGCGCCCCACGTTCCAAAGTTTATATTGTCGTGACGTGGATGGTGGAGGAGAATAAAAAAAAATGGATAACTAGTGCTTGGGGAAGCTCGAAGTGTCACAGAAAGGCTTTAGACCGCGGGTGTGAAGAGTGAAGCGAGAATTGATCAGAGTTGAATGAAGCCAAAAGGAGAGAACGATCGATTGTAACATAAACAGGCGACGCGACAATCACATTCGGCTGAGATGAACAAATGAATGAAAATGAAACTATCAAGAGCAAGTCTAACAGAAACAGTGACTGATAAAGGTATCACAAAATAAAACGCCCATGTGGTTCGTATCTATACATACATAACATGAGAAAGCTGAGTGACGTGCAGTACAATACATACGACTACGTAACTTAAGTGTAGGGACACAACTAGTTGCTCGAAACCTTCCACATTGTTGACGTCTTATGATTGAAGTGGAAAGTTCTGTTGACAACAAACAGCATGCAACACCAGTTATATAATAGAAAGCGGATAATTACCTGTTTCTGTGCCATTGCCTGCATTTGTTGGAACATTTGCCTTTCTTCCTCTTTACCTGAAATTGTTTCAAATTGTACTTCTTCTTACAAACGCTATTTAGCAGTGGAATCATTTCTTGTCTCAGTAATGTAAACGTACCCATGCCTTTATTTTGTAGCATTTCGAGTAACTTCTTGATGCTTTCATCTCGGGCTTGCAACGTTTGCTTCTGCGTTTCAATACGTAGCTCTAGTTCCTACAAGATATAAGAAGATACCTTAAAAATAATCTGAGCAACTGAAATAAACTAAGAAAAGTTTTCATCAATTAGATTCCAAATTTAGAAAGTATTTTAGCCATAGAACACTTCAGTCAATAAAAATAATGCTTATCTAGTTTTTGTAAGAGATTTAAACAAGCTGTAAACATACCTATTTTCTATAGCCTATTAGTAGCTTTTATCACTCAAACAGACTTTATTGTTTGTGATTGATAACGAGAAAAAACAAATGACAATGCACGCAACAAAATCACAAGCGACAACTCACAAAGACTTTCAGTACTTGCCATTATTAAAAAGTCTTTGTTATACTTAGTGTAACAGATGAGACAGTACAAAAAGAAATAATAATTAAGATAATTTGACTGCAATCAGACAGACAGTAAATTTAAAAATATTAAAGATACTACGACACATATAGTAGTCGTTATTATTATATGTTTTTTTTTAATATGTTAAGTAACTAAAATGTCCATAGTTTTCAATTAATATATATAAATTCTGTAACATTTCAATAAATCTTCACTGTTATAAAAACGTCCTATTACTACAATTACAGCATTAACTTCATTTTTATCTAGTCTGATGGAGGGTAGATACACTAATTCTTTAATTGTTACCAAAAATCTCATTGAATTTGTCTAGCTATGTATACAACGCTTCCACCATTTGATTCTGATCACGAAGGCTTTGACAATCTAAGAAGTAATAGTGAATTTCCACCATCGAAACATATATTGTCTTTGCGAAACACAGAGATAACTATATGTTTCAATCCAAGTATTTCAGTAGATGCTTTAGCGTCTTTACAATTACTTATTGCGTCCTACTCACTTTGATGGTGTCCCTCAATATCGCTATTTCTCTCTGCAGGTGTTCGTTCTCGGCGTAGAGAGCTTCCAGTTGTTGTTGTAGCTCGGGAGCGGGCTGACGCATACGAAGCCTCAGTTCTTCTTCTAACTGCCTCACCAGCATTGCTTGTTTCTGCAAATAAAAGGTAAGGTTAAGGTGATATTTTTGATGTTGAGATACATGATATGACGACGTACTAACATAATAAAAGTCTAGTAGTTGAGTCCGCCGCAGCATATTGCTGCTGCACGTATTAGACTGGCGTAATACTGGACTACACAGAAATGTGGTCGTAACAGGTCTCAAGTGGAAGTTATTCCGCGTTGTCATTCATAAAAGTAAACCTTCACATTTACAGTATTAATAAGTGTAAGATATAGGGAGTAATGATACGACCGCTAGCTTAGTGCAGACTGGTTTATTGACGTCATTGTCAAAATGACGGCAGACGCAGCAGCCGTTCTATATATAGTGCGCACAGATTATACGCTTACATATACAACAATAAGATACAATTGTTACGATTTTTTTCATAACATAGTAACATTACTGTTAGGTTATGTTAGGTTAGAATTTGGTACGCAGAAATTCAACCTGTAAAAGCTGGAGGACTTGTATATAGTCATACGAGACAGATGGCTTTTCTTAATGTAATCTAAACGATACAATAAAAGCTTCGAAGTCGCAACAAATTGACGATATTTGACAAACATCTGGATCTTATTACATAATATGTGAAGGAAATTGTTCAACTTTTTTGATAAATCTTCGATATTACGAGTACTACAGGATAATATTTAAGTGTGTGTTTGATGACTGTTTGTTCTATGTTAAAAAAACAGGGATAACAATATAATAAAGTGTTCCCGTTTAAATTATACTAGTTTTTTCCGCGACTCCGTCCGCGCGGAATAAAAAATAGAAAACGGGGTAAAAATTATCCTATGTCCGTTTCTTGGTTCTAAGCTACCTGCCCACTAATTTTCAGCCAAATCGATTCAGCCGTTCTTGAGTTATAAATAGTGTAACTAACACGACTTTCTTTTATATATATAGATGACAGGGTTGACGATATGTTTTATACAGTGACTTTGACCTCGGAAATTAACGATTAGAATTTCACGGTTAAGAACTAAACTTTTGATAGAGATTTTTTTCATAGTTCCCACCCTATCTCATAGCAATAAGTACTTTAGTATTAAAAATATTCAAGTAGACGTAGAAATAATAGTGAGTTTACACGTCAAACACATTTTAGGAGACCTAATTATCTAATAATTGTAATTTAAATTCAAACGTAATGTTAGTGACAAATTGTGAATCAGTTTACAATTTGCTGTAGTTTTATAATATGTCTGATTATATATTACGATGAATTTCAAGTTCTGTTTGTTTGTTTCTGCAGTACGATGAAATTTATTCAAGATTCTCAATATTATTTATATAAGAAATCGAATCTCTCCTTGAAATATATATTACAGAATGATTTTCTTGTCAACAATTTAAGCAACAAATAAATATGTTTTTATCAGAATTTTCCCAATATAATTCCAGAGATTTGGAACCTTTCGGAGAAAAGATATTTTCAATACATCATTAAACCGCCCACAAACCAATCAGTAAAAAAGTATATTTTTTGCCAAACATTCTGCGAACAAACATTTCGTTTTTCGGAATTGGAAACTTATATTTAGACATGTTATTCGAATTTCCTATGAATGACAATTTTATTTAATTATTGCGAAGGGCTCGCAACAGATGGAGCTAGTAGTATTCCAATGTTTTTCACAAATTTTTTTCTATGAGCTATGAGTAATTAAAAATATACAATGACTAATATAAGTGGACGAAAAAAGGACTATCGTAAGTCGATTAATTATTTGCAACAAATGCTACAGTCTGTTTCATTGCGCTGCGATTTTATACTTTTAACAAGACGACAGCTTGTGGTATACTTAGAGAATCCATACAAAACATCGTTTTTCTACCTATTTATTGGTAAAGAGAGATACTAGTTTTAAATTTATTCATACATTTCCCACGGCAGATGTTCAACTTCGACACGATAGCAAGAATCGATATTCAAGACCGTCGATATAGAGCTACGACAGACAGTCTTTTATTATTTATACTTTTTTATATAATAAGGTGGCAACCCAGTAAGTGGACACCTGAATTCGCCGAAATAGCGAAGCGACCGCTGCCCTCCTATATCCCCGACTAATATTTCGCCTTCCTATGCATCGTAAAATCTTAAATTAGGTCACCGGCACGCCAATCTTCGGACGAAACGTGGAATTCTTTCCATTTCAGGACTATCTTCTGTGTGGTCGTGTTATTGCAGAAGGTGAGCCGATCCTTAAACATACTTGTTATCTCTGTTCTGTCAAAAATAATGATAGGAATGACTATAAATTTTTAACAGAGATTTTTCTCTCAAAAACCAAAGATAGCATATTCTTGTAGAACTAGTTGGTAAACGAATAAACGGCTACCGCATATCGCTAGAAAGGCGCAATGATCGCTGCCTTTTGCTTTGTACCGACTAAAACGCGCCTGTTGAACTTCCCGACAATTAATTCTATCTTTATTATTAGTTCGAATCCTCACCACCGCTACCAAACGCAACATTCAGCGCCAAAATGGCGGAAATCAAATACGCACAAAATACCACGGTTAATTGCCTCTCCATGGATAGTGATCTGCAATAACATAAAAGGTTTTAGATGCGGTATCTTTAAAGAAAAGAGGAGAGGATGCAAAGAAAAATTATATTTCTCTCTCCTAAAAATCTTCTTCCTCGTCAAAACCAAATTCTTATTCGTAAGTTTAAATTTTAATCAAACGCAATCTTGAGTTTAAAAGCCTAGCTTCTATTATTTTATTTTTGTATAATTCGTTAACGTCAAGTAAAACTTTTTCTCTCAGATTTATTTTTCATATCGTACCGTTAGAATAACTGTTATCTCAGAATGTTCTTTGTTTCAGTTTACGTTTTAATTTTCACTACACAATTTGTTTTTGCATTGTTTTGTTGAAGCTTCATATTTTATTGTCTTCTAATTTGTCTACGGACTTCTATTGTAATATTCGCAATCTGGAACGAAGAAACATAAATATTGCAAGGAGTGAATCTTAAATTCTTTTAACTGCTTTTACCATTTTTAAGTTCTAGTCTTATAAAAATCTCTAGTTCAATGGCTCCTACGTCATCATCATTTCACTACAAGTCCCCACCGAGGGACTTGGAGCCTACCTAAGTTAGGGGTAACTAGGACATAGTCAACTACGCTGGCCCAGTGCGAGTTGGTTGACTTCACCCATATCTCTGAATTTCTTCTCAGATATGTGCAGGTTGCATCACGATGTTTTCCTTCACCGTGAGAACGTCGGATAAATGTACATGGCGGGATTCGAACCCAGGACCTGCAGTTTGGAAGTCAAGTGCTTAACTCCTGAGCCATCGAAGCTCTTGGCAAGTAGCCACTTTAACTATAACATCAAATTAAAGAATTCCTTTTCTTCCCTATTATTTGTACTATAAATAATAAAAAAAAAAACAAATGGAACCAGCCATATTATTGCTTGCCGAGTAGAATTATATAACGAAAAACACATATTTTTTTATAATCCAGAAAATCCAGGTCGTTGAAAAGCTCATACCGTAACATAGTTCGTTACGTGTTCGTTCGTAGGATTTTTTTTATTCGTAATTGCATTTTACGATGCATACGAGTTTGGAATACACGCAAAGTTTCAATTAACATACGTATTATGAAAGTCCTGTCGACTTTTTAACTATTTTTTCAACACAGTAAGTAAACGTTTGTTGGTAAATTGTCTTGAGAATTAACCTATTCATTTTAGCATTAAATTTTTTATTACAAAGGTAACTTATATTTTTTTTTTTCATAAGGTGGCAAACGAGCAAGCGGTCACTTGAATCCGCCTTAATAGCGTAGCGACCGCTGCCCATACACCTCCGCAATTGCAGATGCATTGCCTACCTATAATCGACACAGAAAGAGAATGTATCCTCTTCCTATGTGTCCCCTTCTCCGTCAAATCCCCTTCCCATCCTTTCCTTACAAGAAAAGGGTGGAACCCATCCCTGTGGACTATAATTAAGCCTCCGGCGCCACACTCGTATTAAAATATATGTTTTGTTTTTAATTTGTAGTTTATAATTTTCTCATGATTTCCATTATTTGTTGTTCAAGTTATTTATATTAAGTTGTTAAAGATATGTGTAAATTGCTGAGAGTATGTCAACGATTCAAGCTTTTACTTCTATTTCTTTGAGTATTTTATTTGCTTTTATTACTTCTTGTATACTTCCACTTCCACGTATACAATGTATATTGCTTTCTTACTTCCATTACTCATACGTCAGTCCACAAAGCATTTTCTATGGATTTTTGTAAAATCTTTGAAGAAAATTGTGAAATATTTGCGTAGTTATTTATTGTTGTGGTAAAATTTGTTGAAATGTTGGTAAATTGATTTATATATAACTAGCTTTTGCCTGCTACTTGGTCCGCGCAGAATTAAAAAAAAACTTAGTAAGTAGTCCATGTGTTCTTCCAGACTATGTTCTGTATCTGTACCAATTTTCATCGAAATCCGTTACGCCGTTCTGGAGATAAGAAGCAACGAACATCCATCCATCCAAATTTTCACATTTATGATGTTATTATATTAAGATGAAAGCTTTTTTATTTCTATTTGTTAAAAAAATTCAAAGTTCGATTCCTAATATTAGAAAGCGATATTTTTGTATTTAATAAAGTTACTTAACATTACCTAATTTTCTTGTTACTTAAGTGAAGATTAGGCCTAACTTGAAGTTCGTTGGCGAAATTTAATGATGTAACTTCAGTAGTTGACTTGTTTCTTCTTGTTTCCCCGAACATCGATTGTTAAGTTAATGAGAAACTCTTTGTGTTTGACGAGATTATTAACTTGTATTTAGGTGGCGTAAAATATGTTAACATTTTGTTACAACAAACGCCGATTCTCTTTTGTTATTTTGTTTTTAATTTTAAATGCAAAGTTTTTGTAACTTTCAGCCAGAATTGTAATTTTGTTATTTTTTTTTAATTCATAAATCGAAAGGTTGTAGTCTGGTTCATTCAGAATTTCTTCCAAGTGATAGGCTAAAGCCTAAAGGCTGAAGGGATTTTGCTAGTATGTCTGACCCATAGTGACCTAAACATTTTGGAAGGTTTTTTAATTTAGTATCATTTTATATATTTTTAAATTGAGTACTGGTTTTAACAAGCACTGTCATTTAAAATATTTGTGTAGTATTTTCCGTCAGACATATTACTTATGCTCGAGTAACCTACGGAGACGGAACGACCTAAATACGCCTATTGTTAGTCTACATCTAGTGTTTAGTGATGCAATAGATTCAGATTTATTCTGTGCCAAATAAAACGAATAATTGACTAAGTTTAAGGTAAAACAGATTTAGCATTTTGTAGTTGAATTTATCTTTCAGTAACATAAGCTATAAAATTGTAAAGCTTTATATAACTCTCAGTGAAAATAATACAAAAAAAAACAAAGCTAAACAAAAACAGTAGAAGCTATTTAACGTTTTTTTTTTCTCAAATCATACCGCGAACGCGACAATGTTATAAATCAGAAACATATGTGCTACATACGGACCAATACAATGGAAAAATATTTGTGTAGCCGTTACGTATTATACAAATGTATACGACACCGGAATTAAGCTATTACTACATTACATAAGCGGTAGCGTTTTTAAAAATGATAGATTAGTAACATTTAAGATCGGCCACATATGGCATCTATAAGTATGGACAAGATTGGTTCAGAGATAGGTTAGAAATTTGTATTACATGAAAATCCAGTACCATTGTAAAATTATGCCATTATCTTGGTCACAATATTACAAAAAAACAAAAGCAAATATTAATGATACTAAACTTGTAATGACATAGTCAGAAAGTAAAGTCATATAGTGAAATAAGTTAAAGAATATCTTGTAATAAAACAGTCATTTTTCCGGTCGTCGTGACGTTTCTAGGTTATTTCAATTCATATCCAATGTTAATCAGAAATATGTAAAATAATTACGTTGTCTTATTTATCTAAGAGGAAGTTATTACCTGTCTCTAAGACAGCAGCAGCATAACAACTATAAAATGTTATAACTTATAATAATATGTATAATTCATGCAATTCTTCTAAATATTTAATTATTATAGGCAGAGGAATCTTACGGATTTAAAAAACTATTTAAACTTCGAAATAACAGAATTAAATAATTGAGTAACAATTTTGATAGTTTTATTTCAATTGTTTTCCGCTACTCTTGTCACTAAAGTCGTTCCCTGAGCGACCCTTTTGAATCCCTTTGCCCTATTTTCTTCCTTAATTTCAACGGAATCGATATTCCGAAGGTCCAATGGCGTTTATACGTATTAAACATTGATGCTACATTCGTATTGAGATTGTAAGAATTCCAATTCGGAAAATTATATTGCGTTTTAGAACATATTATCATACTAATATTATAAATGCAAATGTTTAGATGAATGGATGGATGTTTATAAGGTAGTTCTAGAACGGCTCAATTAATCTAGATGAAATTTGTCTTAGATGTAGAACATACTCTGAAAGAGTACAACGGCTACAAATTAAGTTTTTTTTTTAATTCCGTGCGGACAGAGTCGCGGGCATAAGATTTAAAAGCATTAGGATAACGTAATTGTTCAATGCTATTGTATGGAAACATATTCTTCTGTATTTGTAGTTTTAACTAACTCTGTTTTAACGTTAATGTTTCTGTTAAACCCGCAAAAATGCAATTATAATATTTTTTCACAATTCTTAAAACTGCTTGAATGTAATCGTATAGGTAAATAAGTTAATTTTATTTACTCTTGTACGTTTATTTGTAGCGTAACAATTATCGAGCTTTTCTTGCGTGATAAAATTCGTAGCAAACATGAATGTTCGTAGTAACAATGGAATTTTTTCCGCATTAATTTTTCATATTTACCAAATAAAGAAAATAATGTCGCTTATTTTAATTTGTTCAATGTTTTCACGTATTTTTAGCAAACAGTTGCGAACAATCGGCCAATTGAATTTGAATAAATAGCAAAGTGATCGTTGCCTATTTAATGACAGAGTAGGGGACGCACTGAAAGAGGATATTCTTTTCTCTACGTCTCCTTGCAAAGTCGATCTATCCTTCCCATCCCTTCCTATTGAGAAAAAGGCGGGAAAGTCAAAACTAAAATTATTATTGAAATACATTCATAGTAAGTTTTTCGTAGTAAGCTTTTCATAGTAAGTTGCTGGAGGTTCCGAATTTAATGCCACATATTGTTGTCTCTGTTTTTTTCAAAAAGAATGAAAGGGATGACTATGTCAATACAAGTTTCACTACAGTCTTTATACTATAATTCTTTAAAAAAAAATCAAAAAAATGGGACCCATGTGCAAGCACTTCCTTTCGATTAAAATATTTTGTATCAAAATCGGACCACCAGGGGCGGAGTTTCGTGGTAATACGCACATAAAAAAAATACAGTCGAATTGATAACCTCCTTCTTTTTGAAGTCGGCTAAAAAGTTTGTCTTAGATACTTATGAGAGATGAGATTAAATCAAAGAATAAATATCAATAAAACTATACAACATTCTACTGAGCTTTTGAAATGACAACATAATTAACAGTGGTAGATCCCGCAACAACAATATTTGTTGGATGCACGAATTGGCCGGGTCGACCGTTGCACCGGACCACATAGAAGACAGGCGTCAAGTGGAAGCAATTCCGCGTTTCGTCTTATGAGTGTGGTCCCGGAGGCCTAATTTTAGTCCTCTTCCCCTTCCCACCCTTTTCCTATTAGGAAAGAGTGGGAAGGGGAAATATCCGTTGATTAAAGATAGGCAACGCATCTGCATTTGCGGATGTCTATGGGCAACGGTCGCCTCGCTATTTCGGCGAATTCAGGTGGCCGTCTGCTCGTTTGCCACCTTTTGATATAAAAAAAAAACATAAGTGGTGGGTAAAATCTTGTATATACTAAGTCATAGTATATGTATACTCAGTAAAACAAATTAAGAATCCTTTGAGTCATGCCAATGTCGTATTTACGGTTGTTTATTGTCATGTTTACCTAACATGTAACCTCTGAAATACCTACACTGTGACAGCGAACCTTGATATGTATATGTATTGAGATTAAATAAATTGATAAATCTTATATATATATATAAAAGAAAGTCGTGTTAGTTACACTATTTATAACTCAAGAACGGCTTAATCGATTTGACTGAAAATTGGTGAACAGGTAGCTTAGAACCAGGAAACGGACATAGGATCATTTTTATCCAGTTTTCTTTTCTTTTTATTCCGCGCGGACGGAGTCGCGGGTAAAAGCTAGTATAACATAAATACGCTACCAGAATATGTGACGTTGTCAGAATTTGGAGTAGAATATTTATACGTTTGTATTTTCAAATATCATTCTGTTATCTCTGCCTGTCCTTATCAATTGAAGGCGTACATGTCTTTAATTATATACTATGTTTACTAAGAATGAAAATTAAATATACAAAGTTGAATCTCTTCAAAGAAGTCACTCTTATCCGTCTACAAGTGGTTATGTAGACGTCCTTTGTTAATTAGGAGAAGCGTGTTTTTGAAGATGTTCTTGAAAGAACCTCTCACGGTTGTAACATGTATTGGATCAGACAGACACTATTTCATAATCAGGGCGTAAGAAGAGAGCTTTATAATTCTACAATTTTTACCTTTTTGTGGTATACTTTATTAAGGATTCTTCTAGGTTTGGGCTTTGACACAGTAATTTCAATTTATTACTCGATGTGTTATCTCTCGTATATTTTTTTAAAATAGAAATGTTTATTTCATTACATTAGTTTGATGACGTCATGTTTGCGTTTTTGTATAGAAGTGTACGTCGTAAAATACATAACAATACTAACAAGCGTTGTATTGCTTTGTTACTAAATTGGTTTAGTTTTAAAAACAACCCCACGCTATAAAATGTCCCTACAATTAAGATTTTTATTTAAAATAACACGACATTTTCACATAACACGACAGTTACAATATAGTTTATTTATAGTATCAGAGGGACTTTTCAGTGATGACTTAAGTACAATTGAGGTTAAATAGTACAGTCGAACCTCGATAAGCGAGAAATCTCTGTAAGCGATAGTCTGGTCCCGACAGGCAACCTCCATAAGCAAGAAATACGGGTCAGAGAGAAACCTCTAAAAGCGGGAATAATATCGAGTCCCCTAGAACAATCGCTTATCTAGTTACAAGTATATACTGAATTACTTAAGGGAGTTACGATAGTGTTGTAATTAACACTTAATATTATATGAAGTTTCCTTCTACAAAATTTAAGAATGACCTTATTTAAAGTTTTCATAGTAGACTTACTGCCATACAATTTCTTAGTACTCGTAGTTAGACAGTCCCTTAGTGTAGCTTGTATAATGGCGTAGCATAAGTATGCCGTAGCATTCGTAAGTCGTAGCATGCGTAGGGCGTAGCATGCGTATGGCGTAGCATGCGTATGGTGTAGCATGCGTATTGGCATAGCATGCTTATGTCATATAATGTGTATGTCTGCAATAAAAGGCTCTCTGCCCATCACATGTGTTCACGTGTGGCAGTATGTTAATACAGGAGGCAAAATTATTTATATACATCTCTGTCAGCCGTCATATCTGAATTCACTCATTTCATTTAAGTTTCAAACGTTTGTTTAAAAGATAAAAGTATTGAAGTAAAGAAAAGAAGATGACAAATCAAAACTGAAGTTTAACAAAGTCAACCGCTGGTATTAATTAATCTCAACAATCTAAATTGGACGGATAATTTCTAATACGATGAGAATTACTTGAAATGACAGGCAATTATAAAAGGGCCGCCACCTCAGGCTTTCACAGTTCATTTAAAGAATTAGGTTCACTTCCTAATTATAGTCAAACAAGGATATCTGGCACGGAGGCGCTGCTGTCGCAATTACTTCTGTCAATAAATATGTAAAACTTACATGAGTATAGAAAATGACATAAAAAAGCATGACATGACAGCTACAGTACGAAATATGTCTGTATGACCGAATATCTTACACCAAATTTACATCGCAAGAGATTATTCATTAATTATTATTATTCAACGAGAGAGATTATTCAACGAAATGCATACGAAATGAATGTCCTAGATTGTACATGTCATGTCATGTATGCCATGCCATATGATGTGTCATGTCATGAAACAGGACACTGACATATTTCATCGTCCGTAAAAGATTAAGTCACTGAACTTTTTTTCTGCCAGTGTTCAAATTTAGATCTATTAAAAGTAGACAGCCCTACTCCGCTCAAAGAATCCTCTCCCCGTCTCTTTTCTCGTAGTCAGATGGTTATCGATTTTACGAGGCACGTAGTTTATATCTATAGTAGACGCTTAAATAAACTTGTCTGCTAGACTAATTTAATACCGTAGTCTAGATTTAAGCTTAGACTTTGTACTGTCGATGTCTTGAACTGTTAATTGTGATCTTTGTTTTATGGACATTTATAGGTTATTTTTAATAGTACCTATAAATTTGTGTTTTGAAATAGCTAACTTAATTTCAAAGCACCACCGGGAATTAACACTGGCAAAATACTTCTAAAAACAGATTATTATTTTATTTTTTTTCAAATAGTTTGTCTATATTTTTTAAATAAGTTACACTGTTGCATTTTTTACTCGTAATAAATGCACAAATAACAATTTCCAATATATTAACCTAATTAAATTTTAATCTGCCACTTGGAATTGCTAAATATTCAACTGGCAACTCTGCACGTTTTAATACTATGACCGCCATACTGTCTGAAGAACGTCGATTGCATACTTAAGAGCTTGCAAGGATTCAAGATGGCGCCCACGCTTTGACATTTTAACGAGAAATATTTTCTTGTGAGAGTAAAAGAATGTTTAAAGTATTTATATTGTATGATGAAGATATTAGTACATTTTTCTTTTTCTTGTTAATATTTCAAGATTGAAATACCAGGTGTTAGAATGTATACCACTATAGTCTAATGCTGGGAATCGAACCCACGATCGCTAGATTGGGCAGTTCGGTGTCAATTACTTTATTTAATGGGTTGTTATCAAACTAATTACTATAGACATGCGGTTCAACACGCAGTTCTTTATCTTTAATTTAAATACTGATTATTAGTGTAAGTAAGCGTTAGTTAAATTTATCGTCTTTTTACCGCTATCAATCTAATTTGACATAAAAATTTCGTAGTTAAAAATTACTACACGATGTAATAATATATAACTACTATGTAATTAGATGGCATAAGCTAAAAATGATATGATTTTTACTTTCGGATAAACTCAAATAAATTGTTATCAGCTTACTTTATATGGACGTTTATAAAAATATTTGCGTAGCTATAGTCGTTATGGTTTTCACCCTCTTACCCTACTGACACTTAGCTCTCGGGTCTCTATTTCAGTAGAATGTACTCTAAAAGCCCTCCTGTACAACTGTCAAAGAACTTTGACAGTGTAACTACGGCCTTAGGCGGTACCCTGCTGAGTGGGGTCACGAGCGCAACTTTTTGTTCAAAGTTTCATCCGCCCGCCGCTAGATGGCGCTGTACCGCCACGTCATTGATCCGTTCACCTCGCCCGCCGAAAATAGTACAACGTTATTACGTAATCGCGCCATTCAGTAGGTTATTTTTTTCTTTTATTATCCGTGAACGTCAGCATGAAGTATGAATACTTTTTTTAAACTCGCCAAGTTGGTTAATCCTTTTATTGAACCATTGTTAGGATTTTATAAAAGTTTACTGAAAGCTACTTTTAAAAGAATATACAATGTTTACTTTGTTTAAACTGAAAGTAGCGCTTTTACTGTGAAGTTTAAGTCAAGTTTTTCGTAAGTTATTCTTAATTTCTATTTGTACCTTATTGTTTATTTCGATTCTAACTGTATATTTCTACTGCAATACACGATTCAATGAAAATTAGAAGAATGACAATATGTTTTGTACCATTATTTTCATAGTGGAAAACCACAGTAATCTATACTAAAAAACAAATATTACAATAATAATAAACAATAAATCAAAATATTATGTCTTAAACACAGGTGAGATTTCAACTACCCAAACACTTTAATAATTAATTGATCATTTTATTTTATTTAAATGGAATATTCTGGAAGGAAACATGCTGTGATTCCAGGCGACACTGATCTTAATATAAATAGACCGGCTTAGTCAACGCATCACTGTAAACGTTAAAGCGGAAATTGCGTTCTATCCTTTAAATAAATTTCGCAGACGTTTCATCCTTAGAGATGTCAGACAGAAAGACGCATAGATCGACCAAGTTATTTGGCCCGGTGATAAAGCCGGCAGTTATGTCAGAAAAGAATTGTGCGAAGAAAAAACAGTCCGATATAACTACTGTCTGTCTGTTTTAACTTTGTTTTAACTATAGTCAAACAAGCATAAACTAGCTCACAGTGTTGCTACTATCGCGGTTAGTTCTGTCACAAAATACATAAAAAAGACAGCTACAGTACAAGAAGGATATAACAATATGAGACTTTTTTGACATTGACATAGTAAGCTGTTATAATTTAAGTTGATTTACGCCCACCGGGTTAGATCATTTTGTTGGTCTCTATATCCAAATCGGTTAAGTTTTTCAGGCTAGAAATAGCTGTTGAACGACAATAATTAGACTAAACTAGAAAGCAACTTTGGAAATGACTTAAGAACGTTATACTGACCATTATTACGTATTAAGAATTAACAGACCGCATCATGTGATCATTCAATCACAAAGGAAGACGATAAAAATCGTTACTGTCTACAGTTAACTCGTTATGTTTTGCTACGTATAAGTTACAGTAAGTCTTTATTGCGCGATAAAATTACAACTTTTATTGCGTTATATCTTGAAATAAAGAATACTGAGTTGTTAAACGATTACGGGATCATCATCA
The DNA here is from genome assembly GCF_912999745.1 of Papilio machaon. Lineage (NCBI taxonomy): Eukaryota > Metazoa > Arthropoda > Insecta > Lepidoptera > Papilionidae > Papilio > Papilio machaon. The sequence continues at coordinate 1,857,968 of NC_060010.1, forward strand.
TAAGCGAAGTCGAGGGTTGATTAGGGCATAGTCAACCACGCTGGCCAAGTGCGGGTTGGTTGACTTCACACATATCACTGAATTTCTTCTCAGATACGTACAGCATCACGATGTAAGTTAAGTGTAAGTTCATCGTATGAAAGTCGGATAAATGTACATATGTAAATCGAAAATCGAAAAACACATTTCTTCAAGGCGGGATTCGAATCCAGGACCTGCAGATCGCAAGTCCTCTTAGCCACCGACGCTCTATTACAAGATATCACTTAAAATTATACAGATAAAGATACTATATTGAAAATATGAAACCAGAAATGTTGACGTCACACCATAACTTTGACTTATAGTTTGCCTTATTTTATTAAATACATTTGAAATAAAAATAGCAATACAGTTAAAGCACGAGTATTAGCATAAATCCGTATGAATGTCGTTTCTGCGGATATACAAATATACACGGGAAGATGGAAGTATACACGCGGAGATATTATACATATAGAGCTACGCGGAGGGAAATTTGAACCGTCAGCTGAATACAAATCCGCAATAACCGTGAAGAGATCCGTAACATTTGCATTCTGAGTCGGTTTTGAAACGGGAACGAACGTCATCGTGTTATTTGCCTCTTTCGGGTAGCGTTGGGGGATTTTTCGCTTAAGTGTTATGTCTTTTGGTAGTTTGTAAGCTTCATGACAAAAATAATTTTCTTTTCTGGGAGTTTTTTGATGTTTTTATTTATAGATTTATGAGGAAAGAGATGCGTATAAGTTATATACTAGTAACTCTAACTAATCTTCAGTGTGGTAAATGTCAGGAGGATATAAAGAAACGAAATTTGTTTTGTAAGCGCTGTTTCCTGTTACTATGAGCAAAGTGTAACAATTATTTTAAAAGAGATTTTAAAAAAGATCAGACGTAACAATTTGTACGCTTAAATTTAATTCAAATTCAAAAATGTATATATAAAAAATCTTTGATCACAATGTTATCTTGGTTCGTCTTGGCTAACGAAATTTCCAACGTTTCCTGTACTTAACAAAAACTAGGTTAGTCTAGGAGCGCACAGTGTGCACTGTGCAAATCTCACTGAGCTGTGAAAAAATTTCCACTTCCTTGCCACTCCTTAATATAGGTTAAGAGATCACTGTCCTCAGGATTTGATGCGATGTAGCAGTTTTTAATAGGTTACGTACCAACCAGGTATGCTTAGTATAATTTAAATCTTTATTCTTTAGTAATAAAGTCTATTATTTATTGTTTTCTTGTTTTAAAATGTGGGTCGATGATTAAGAATATTTAATACATTTCTTTTATATGACAAAATATTTTATCAAGACATACTTATTTACACTTAATTTTAAAGACAGCGAAGTCGTTCAAATAAATTCTTTATAGAGAGGAGGTTCGGTATATTTCTCTAAAAAAATGTTAGTCATAATCGTTAGTAGAGCGAATGTAAGGCGTACAAATACCACCTCATAAACGTGTCAAACTAGACTTGTTACCTGGTGTTAACAAATTGTGGATGGAAGTTTTATTAAATTACAACATTCTTTCTTATTTCTTTAAAAGACATAAAAGTGGAAATCTATTCGAATGAAAAGTTAAATCAAGAAAATCTCGATAAATCTGTTAACAATCGACGTTAATGAAGTGTAGTTAAGGGTTGGTTCTTCAAATAACAAAGCAGACCTAGACATTGAAGTCGACAATCAATTAACACAAGCACCGCTAACTGCCAACTGGCTAATGTATGACTTGTGTTACAAGACACAAGCGGAAGCGTTTTATAATTTAATTATTTGAACGTTTATTTTTTTTAAGAACATGTAGTTTTTCTTTTTAATCTACGCACACGTGCTCGAATTACAAATCTTAGTATCTGGCTATTGCGCCTTCCACGGCCTCTATCAATGCAACACATATTCGCAACACATTCAAGTCAAGTTTTCATATTTTTGAGTAGTAACTCTTTTAAATTATAAGTTTCCTCATCATCCCACTTATCCCACTCATGTGGGGTCGGCGTACAAAGTTTTAGAAACCTTAAAGTTTTGGATTAATTTTTTACAGCCGGCTGCTTGTCGCTAACTCTACTTGGATTAAATTAGTGAATAAGATGTTTTTGTTAATTTGAATTTTAAATTAAATTAAGAAATAAAGAATCATGAACCCTAAAGTCCCTGATCGCCATGTTAGGGGAACGAGAGGGCGGCATAGCGCCGCCCAAAAAAAAAAACTCTACTTGGAAAAATAAATTGAAATTAAAAACAATAAAAACCAAATAATTAAATTATAAGTTTCCTGGACAATATTAATCCTAATTCAGTTATTCAGCGTCATATCTCATAATAGCATTTTAATGAAATAAAAACGCTCTCCACTTATCACTTGGTCGTACAAAGTCTATCTTCATTTGCATTTTTAACTAGTGAAGTACAACCTAGCACTGTTGCCTCAAGTGGCGATACTGAAACCATTTTAAGCTTTTTCTACCATTGCATTAACGACCTGTGTAATAATATCGCACTGTGTATATTAGAATTATTAAATTGATGTCTGTCTGTATGTCTGCAAGGCCGCATTAGTTCCGGGTAATCTCCGGAACGGCTGGACCGATTTCGATGGGATTTGGACGGGAAAGTACCTGATGCTTACCGGCATATTTTATAGGCAACTTTTTTTATTAAACTCTGCGCTGACGAAGTTGTATTTATTATATTTGTAATTTCTAAACGTACGATAATCATTACATGATTCTTTTTAAAACCATCGCCTTGTATCATTAAACATCGTTCATTTTAATTTTGAAATAGAAAATTAATTTAATATAAACTATATTTTTCATATCTGAGAGGATCGAATCCTTTATAATTACGTAATTCAGTCGATGAGGCTTCAGTTAATGAAAGCGGATCCCGGATTTTTATTTGCTCCACTATTCCCTCTCGACTTGCAGTTTGCAATTAACAAAAGGTCAATGAACTACAAATATTAAAATATTAATTTAATTATGATACTACCACCATATATCTTACTAATATTATAAATGCAAATGTTTGAATATTTGTAAGGAAGTATATCCAGAACGGTTATATGAATCTCGCTGAAATTTAGCATAGACGTAGAACATAACCTGGAAGAATACATAGGCAACTAATTAAGTTTTTTATTAAACATTGTGCGGAGGAAGTCGCGGGTGACAGCTAGTCTATTACTATAATGGAGGATTGGAACGAAGTTAATTCAGATATGACTGCTGATAAATGGAAGTATTACATACATTGTTCAGTGCCGGTTTTAGGGCTACCAGCGCTCTGGGCGTGATTTTTACCATATCTTTTGGGGGAGAATGGCTTACAGGGTTACTTGTGACGCCCTTTCTGTCCAGCGCTCTGGGCGGTCGACCAACTGCGGTCTACCTTAACTCCGGTACTGATTGTGCCGACACTACGTAAGGAAAAAAGCAAGCAGATGACCGATATCTTCAACTATTTGTGCTATTTTTAATTATAGTAAAGTAAAAAAACAGCTATAACAACATGGAAGCTTTAAACTGTTTCTACTACTTTTAGAAAAATCAGGAAAAGGAAGAATTATTACGTACTGTTAGTTTATTATTAATTACTTCTTGGTAGATAAAGCAAAGAACAAAAGAATATTTATGGCTTTAAAATACTTCAACATTGTATAGCACTACAAAGAAATATGCATTTGTTATGAACTTATTTAATTAAGTTTAAAGAACTCGGTTAAAAAGGCTACAAATGGAAAAAGAAAATCTAGTGGCTTGAGGGTAGAAAAAATGGGAAAGGAAAAATATTGCTGTGAGTGAGGAAAAGTGGAAAAACCGTTCTTTTCGCTTGTGAAAACTCGATTGTAACTATTACGTTCTATTTCTGAATATCCATTGTTATAGTTTTGTATAAAATTGTATTCACATTGAATAGCTTTTTCAAATCTTAAGAATGAAGAAACAACATTTTTTTATACTTTTAGTCTTGAAGTTACAGGAACTTTATTTTTTACATTAAGTATCACTTAAATTTTATGAATATGAACGTCGCGTCATGTGCTCATACACGTCCCCTCTTTTGGGGCACGCGCCTACCCATTAGGGGTGACTAGGCCACAGTCAACCAACCACGTTGGCCCAATGCGGATTTCATTATAAGTTTTTAATGTATCTTTTGCAATAGCAAAAATATAAAAAGAAAATATTGCTATTATATTCACTTTAAAAATTATTTCATCACCAAAATTTTAATGAAAGAATTCTCTTAATAATGATTGAATTGTGTAATTAAAACAGAAATATTTTCGATGGATTTTGAATTCATTTTTGTATCGTGATCTCATTTTATTTGTTAGATTATTATTATACCATTGAGCTGATTGATTCTATGGAAAACACCCAATTTGATTACAATGTCAATAAAAAGTCTTATTAATTATAACATATACATACGATATAATGTTAGTTCAGTATATCTCGTTTAGCACTTAACAACCACGATGAAAACCATCCGGGTTCTTTCTTCAAACAAAGATATAGGATTACAAGTTATCCATCAAAAATGGCCGAAAAAGACCTCGACTTGTGTGTAAACTTTCATAATAGCTTTGATATTATGAAGATAATTTTGTCAATGCATAAAACAACGTAAATTTGAATGACTTTTTTGAAATCTTTATAAAAATATCGATAAAAGACTCAAATTTTTAGGCACATCACTAATAAGATAATCGTGGGAGCGAGAGGTCCGATAAATATCGGCCATGACACTCAATTTATAAGCTACAAAAAATTGTCAAGCGTATATCGTATAATTATCACATTAACGCGATAATAAACATTATTACAACGTAATAAATAACATAACCCCATGACACTCACGCCCTAATGTCCTTGCTTTATAATTAAACATCATAACGTACAAAATAAACTAAATCATAACCTATTTGTAATGTCTGTATTCAAGCGATAAACTCAAAAACTGTTAAACAGATTTTTATACAGTTTTTACGAATTATAGACCACATTCCATATGATTATTATTATGTATAACTGACGCCCATAACCTAGAGGGACAAAGACCCTTTTAGCGCGATCCTGACATGTTAATATGAAAACTACATGTTAATCAACTAAAAGAAGTTAATAACTACATGCAATAAATAAAAAAAGATGGAGTAAAACTGTCACTTTCGTGACTCAATCTAGGAAAGTACAATAAAATTAAGTTAACAAAGAAAAGAGGTTTTATCTAAGCTTTCCTTTTATAACACCTCATTAGCTATTCAAAACATTTAGCAATAGTCCAGTCAACAGGTGCTACGACCGCGCTTCCGAACGTACCGCGGCTGGCTTCGCGCCAATACTGACAGCCGTCATGGCGCCAAACTAAGAATTTGGTTCGGAAATTAATTTAAATTAGCATTATTTCTTTTATCGAAACAATTAACAGTTTGAGCCCATTGTATTTTTGTTTTTTTTTTACTAAAATAGGAAAAATTAACTAACAATAAGTCGTTTAATTTGCAAACATGGCGTCCAATATACAAATTAGTAGAAATAATTGACGATCGATCGTTAGAATCGAAGCGATAAGATTTCAAAAGACATTCAAATAATTATTAAAAAAAAATGTTTCCCATCGTATCATTTCATCATTTAAAATTAAAAATCCTCAACTCAATGGATCTGGGCTTTGCTTTTAATTGAAGTTTTATATTTCGGTAACTCTTTTATTTCAAATTAAAAAGCATTTGTTACTTTTGTTGTACTTAGCAAAGGTAAATCGATCGATCGTTAAAAAAAATACAAATCAGTTTAAAGAAAAATGTAACGACGAATGTGAATTTAAAATAAGCCTGGATTCAATCCGTAATGTATTCAAAGAGATTTGGATCAACGTTATTTTAAAGCCCAACCTTCCCCAACCAAAGTTCACGTGGTTTTTTTATGTTTCTCTGATTTATTTTGCAGTTAGCGTGCGTTTCCACTACATAAATACTTGTTAAAATATAACTCTAAAAAACTGAGATAGATGTTTTTGTACACTTGTTTACGGTTGGTGGAAACTGGTAGTACGAGATATTTTCTGAATTACCTATAGCAAGTTCCTTTGGGAATAGTCTTCACTCTCAATGTAATATGTAATACGTTGATATTTTACAAAAAAAAACCAATTAAAGGTAGAAGTAGTGAACTAAAGGATCGATATTTCTCGTAAATTATTCAAAGTTTAACAATGCCTGCAACTCTTTTCCCATCTTTAATGAGGTACTTCCGACCTCATAGCTACCCCTGGCGTTGCGTTTGTAGAAATAATGAGGTAATAGTTCCAATGAAATATATCTCTAATAGAATGGTTTTGTTTCTGAACATGATTGTGTGATTTGATAGTTGTTAAATATAAAAAACTAGCTTTTACTAAAAAATAGAAAAAGGGCTAAAAATTATCCTATGTCCTTTTCCTGATTTTAAGCTACCTGCCCACCAATTTTCAGTCAAATCGATTCAGCCGTTCTAGAGTTATAAATAGTCTAACTAACACGACTTTCTTTTATATATATAGATGATCAAAGCAATGTTTCGTGAGGTAGAGTCGAGTTTAAAATCCCACGGCATTACTTTCTTAATGTTACTCGTTTTATAAAATTTGACATTTTTCGGGTGGACAAAGAGAAACGTACCGTATCCTATAAAAAAACAAAAATGATAAATTGACAAATGATACTTGATCAAATTTTTCAATTCATTATCTCTTTATGAATGTTGTTTTGTAACATCAAAGTGGTCCTAGTCCGACTCCTAAATTCGACATTAAGGATTGTTCTTCACTGCAATCTTTGATTTAAAATTGTAATAGAAATCATGAACTCGATTATCGATTAAAAACTAACCTAATTCCGAATTGGGTCTCTGAAATCGTAGTCAAAACTGACAGGGTATCCCTTGGGACGCCTCCCCGTCTGCAATGTCTGCTCAGCTATTTATTAAGGATTGCCAAATGAGGCCGCAAATATTAAGGATGATTTAATTCTTTTGAAACGATGCCAAACGCACTTTGGCAACAAGATTTAGAACAAAATTTCCTATTTGTAAGATGGTTGATACGAGACGTAAAACTTAAAGCATATTTTCCTTTGCTTCATTTTTAATCGACTTCCTAAAGGAGGTTATTATGTATGCTTTTTTTTAATCTCTTCTATCTGGCAAATACTGAGTCGTTTGTCACTAACGGAAATCTTTAGTGTAGATCTAGTAATAAAAATCTACATTCACGTTCGAATTAAAAAGTGCTGTATGCAAATCGTCATCAAAGGTTCGTTAAATGGTCACACTCACACACACAATGAGGCATTTTTTAAATAACTATTATGTGTTTCTGAGTACAACAAATAGTACGGGAATTTTTTGGGAATGTAAAGTAACAAAGAAATACGATAAAATTTTCACATCAACTAAAATATATCATATATCAGATAAACGACAATTTTCCTTAAAAGCTCATTCTATCTTCATAAATACGTGATGGGTGTTAGCAAAATGTTATAACCCTTTAGGGCATTTTGTTACCGTGTAATTCTTCTGCAATAAAACTTTTATTGTTGTCTCTGTTTATTCAAAGAGTATGTAAAGGAAGAATATTGTTTTAATACAAGGATCAAGGTAATCGAAGCCTTCTATAGATACGGTCGTTTTTGATTTTTTCCGTCGGTACAATTGGCAAAGAGTAAAAATCTGTGATTACACAAGGACTCTGATTACCCGAGAGATTTTTAAAGTAGAAAAAGAATGTACGACAGAATTTAGATCTTATTCCTATTTGGCTTACCTTCTTAACAGGATTTAGAGTACTTTATTTTTGTTTATAAATTGTGTGAATATTTATTTTAATATCAATATTACATAAGAAATTTTCAGTGGTACAAAGGTTGTAATTCATTTTTTCAATAAAACATTTTTTTGTATTTTTTACTAATTAACGTGTTTTGTCTCTATGAAATTTCAATGGCCCCTACGTAAACTATCGTATGTTGGGAATACAAATATGTATTAGCAAAACAAAACATTAAACACACAGAAATACATAAAACTCAAAATTGTGGATTACGATAGTCTACGGATGAGCCATTCTTTTCTTGTTTAAATCTTGACATTTTGAATAGACCACAATCTTATGAAATATTTTATGTACCTATAGTAAATCGGTTCTATATAAATCGCATTTTTGAAAATAAACTTTACGTTACTGAAGAAAATGTTTTGAGTACAAAAAAATCAAATGACGTAACAATCAATTTCCTATTTAATTTCCTGAAGAAATCCGACGAATTTTGTATCAATTGGATTATAGGAGGGTGTCTCATTTCAAGGATATTATATTAACAGTAAGGGATGAATAACAATACTGTATTGACAATGTGTGCCGAAAGAAATGGGGAATATTGATTAAAATTAACCCGGATAACAATTACTAAATATGGCTTTACCATGCGTCTTTGTACGTGCGGAAGTTGAAAAAAAATAATAGATCAAATGTCACGCGGGTGTAGTGCAGTTTCTCAACTAAAAAAATAAAAATAAATTAGATAACCAAAGCAATTAAATGAAGAGAGAAAATTTTATGGACGCGTTTTAAAGATGGAGTACGCCTACCCTCCAAACGTTTTCCTCCACATTTAAAAGTCGTTGAATATTTTATATAGTAAATTGTGAAGTACTCTATGTTTCACAATGAATTTCAACCTGTTATTTAATTAAAGGATACTAAGGACCTACTGTAAAATAACACTGAATTATAAATTCTATATCCTTGTATGCAAATACTACATTTAGAGAAAATGTATTCAACAACCTATGTGTATTAATTATACTCGTAAATCCAGTTTTAATTACGTAAGTATTTAAAAAAATCGATCACATATGTGTTAACGTTGCATTTTCATCATTTCATGTGAAATTGCTATCTAGATTTTGTAACTATGATAAATGCATAGAGTTCATATTTAGTCTTTTTAATTTGTAGTCATACGTTTCTCATAATTTAACAATCTTCTGTTTAAATCTAAAAGTTTATTACATTCCAGTCAGTGAATCTTGTACTTCTTTTTCTTAGTCAGTCATCATAGATTTTTACGTTCAATGCCGTACTTTTTTAATTTCTAAAATCTTCATAACTTTATCAGTTACTTGTTCAATGTGACTACTATATACTATAATAGCTGTTTTATATTATAACTTATAGCTGTAGCCCGCGACTCCGTCAGCGTTCTACTTCTTTGCCAAATTTCATCAAGATCCTTCGAGACGTTCCGGACATACCTTCAAATTAATCATCATATTTCTTACTATCCTATTATTGTAGTAAGATTAAGTTGTTTCATTATACTCTACGGTTAAATTGTAAGAGTAATTTTCTTCTCAAACAATAGTATTCGGTTACACATTAACTTTATCGAGCGTATGAAATGTCTATTCGACAAATAATTCGTCCCCATTTCCTTTTGTGCTCATTTGACGGTTACGTAAGTTTGTATTGTGAACATTGTTAAAGAGGAAGGGACAATAATTAGTAAGTTGGATTACTTTGAATTAATATAGAAAAGAAAAGATAAAATATTGTTTAAAATATAGTGATTTTAAAGCTAAAAATACTGCATATGATAATGCATACTAAATATCTGCCGCATCCATTCTATGGTTATTTAAGCCCTTAGTGATTTCTCGTACTAAATCTTCACTAAAGGTTGCTCATAGAGACCGTTAAATGTGTCTGAGTATGGCAGTACGTTGTTCTTGATTAAGAATTAATTCTTTGTTTTTTGAACCGTCTCTTCTATGGACATTTACCGAGGAGCTCGAAGCCTACCCTAAGTTGGGGATGTTAGGTTTATACAGTCGCTTGAGTTTAAATATATAGTTTTTGTCAGGATATCATTCGGATGTTCCAGATTTCTAAAATATTACTAGAAACATCTTCTTTATACCTATAATAGATCATATAGGTTAAGGATAACAGGATCATTTTGATCTTGTAATTTGTTCACACTCAACTGGCTTACGTAATTTAACTGTCTCATTTGATTAGGATAGATACCGATGATGTCATTTTACTCTTTGTAGTGAAGCGTTAAATTCGAAACATCAATAATCTTTGTCATAAACTTTATTACCAATTTGTCTGAAACAACTGAAATTCAATATCTACTTGGTTTGCATAAAAAGTCAAGAAAATGGTTTGTATGTAACTAGTATATTATTTGTTAAATTGTGAACAGAAAGAGAGAGATGTTCATGAATGCAGCTCCATTGATCTATGAGAAGTTTGAATAGATTTCAAGCATGCGTAGGACGACTAGTAACTGCAAATGTACGGACAATTGTTGAATAAGGTTACGTGTGGTGGATAGTAACTTGTTCACGTAGTTTTAGGTATAAAAATTTTAATTAAGAAAAAAGAAAATACATCGGATGGCCTTAATAATTATCATATATCAAAATGAAATGAAAAGAATTAGGAAATGCAATAGAAATGCTACTTTTATAAAATAGGGTAGAAGTGAAATTTGTAGATGGTGATAAGAAGGTTGAAAGGAATGAGGTAGTAGGCAGAAGTATAGTCTTAATAAAATGACATACTTGATTTTCTTGGTTGAGCAGCTTGAGTTGGTCGTTGATGAGGCTGTATTTAGCGCTCTCCTCCTTGCGCAGCGCCCGCTCCTTCTTCAGCTCGGGGCTCCAGAAGGTCTTTATGCTGTGCATGCTGGAGCCGAGCTTCTGGTTGGTCAGTTCCAGCTCCTTCTTGAGGTTACCGAGTTCCCGCTGCAGGTCCGAATTCTGTGATTGGAGCTCGCCGAGGAAAAGCGGCGGCGGTTCGCGGCGGTAGTAGTCGTCCTCGGGCGGGGGCGGGGGCGCATAGGAGCGGTCATAGTCCCGCTCGAGGGACTGATACCGGAGCGGGCGCGGGCGGGCGCGGTGGTGCGCGCCCGCGGACGCCGAGCGGCCGCGCTCGTCGGGTGCCGGCGAGGGCTCGTCATCGCGCGCGAGGTACGGGCTCCGGCGGGAGGGGCTGCGGTCCACCTGCGGCAGGCGACTCCGCGTGCCGGACCACTCCTGCCGGCGCCAGTCCTCCCGGCACGGCGGCCGCTCGTCCTCCCCGGCGTACTCGCGGAGATACAGCTTGACGTGTTGCCCCCGCGTCAGTGGGAGCGCATTGTGCACTGCGTGACGGCCGCGCGGACACTGGCGGGCGGCGACGGGTGGCGCGCGGATCGATCGCAGCCACTCGCGCATGCGCCAGGAGCGCCTCCAGCCGCTGAAGCGACCGCGCGGATACGGTTGCGGTTAATTGAATAAATCCGAAATAGGGTGTAGGGCACTGACATTTTTTTACTGCTCTCGTAATCATTGTAACGGAGTAGTAAGTCGACCGCTTGTTATCTAATGTCTCTGACTCAAATCTAGGGAACGTTTAAGGACCTAAATTTCGTCAACATACGTACCTACCTACTTAACCTTTTTTCTTGGCTTGTATGTAATTAAATTTACTGTAAAAATATTTTTAATAAAACTACATTATCGAGTTTAGTCGCTTTGCCTCTGAAGAATATGATCTTTATTATTTTCCTAAGAATGTGATCTCATCACCCAACGTGACCTCATGTTTTATATATGAATATTTGTCCCTTGTATACATTGTTTTTGTTGAATTTGGTGAATTAAAACCTAAAATTTTTTCAAAAGAAATATATTATAATGGCCTTAAAAGCAATCACCGTTCTTTCTTTGTCGATAAAAAAAGTAAATCTCAGAGTGAATTTTCTTTTTAATTGAATCTATAGGATATCGACACAGTTTCCTATTTCTACTGAAATTCAGCGGTGTAGCGCTTTAAATCTAAGAATGTCACTACAAGACGCTTTTTATCCCGTGACCTACTTACATAGTGTGTACTCTTCACTCGTATGTGGTTCATGTGTTTGCATCTCTATCTCTAGTAAGGTCGAAGTTATGTCGGTCATAGCGGGTTGCAATCGGGAAGAGGCTAGGGATGTTCTATACTTTGTTATCGATGTGCATGTTGAAAAAGGATGTAAAAGAAACGCAAGAGATGTGCCTGGTTCTTGGCAAATGAATATCGGTGGCCTGTTCCTACCTCTCTGGGATACAGATAAGTAAATTAGATATCCTATTGTGTTTGTGCTATGTACCAAACTAGCCTTTTCATACGAAAATAAACAGAAATATAAATAAAGACAGTAACCGTACAGTATGCCTTCCTTCAGACATGGTTTTGTCACAGATAGCTTATATTTTAATTAAGAGCATCTTAAATAAAAAAAATCGTTTAGGTACAGGTTAGCTAAGACGCAAAGCTCAGAAATTGCTTTGACTATTTCAACTTAGTTTAAAAAAACTGATATTTTTTAAAAGTTAGTCTTACACCTTTCTTATTTCTAACACCATTTTACACTTCACTATTCCAATGTTATTTTATATTAGTTCCTACTACAGTGAACTAATTTCCTCGATTTTTTTCTCTCAGATATATTTTCCGTTTTGAAAATCTAATCCATTAGTTTATATAGTGCCATATCGCAGCACAAAAAGTAATCGTCAAATGGAATATTAATTGCCAATACCAACTTCAATAATCATAGATGCTTTAATTAATTCATTAAATGACTTGACAATTAGTAACAAAATCTTTAGGGATATGTAAATGTAAATTTAATTTACCTGATTATGACACAATACACAAAATCTTGTGGTTCGTATTTTATGACAATTTATTATTCTAGTATACATCCAAATTATAATTTATGTATCAACGACACGCCAGGGCGTTGTATGTGCCAAAAAATATAGTAAGTAAAAGAGTATAGTCTAGGTCTAGGTAATGGTAGTTACGCATTCCAGGGATTTCCCCGTAAAAGTTTCATTTTCTGCAGTTTTGTCAAACGGCTTTTCGTTGTAAGTGCGTCAAACAAAAATGTTGGTTAGTCTTTTGACTTCCAGACTAATAGTAAAATTTGCATTCAATTCTATGAAAAAACTTCAATTTCATTAAAATTATTTTGTAGTTGAAGTAAAAAAAACTACACAAAATTAGAACAAAGTTTAATTTTATAATTTATGTTTAATGCATGTTTCCGAACGTTCATAATTTTAGGTTATGTTAGCTGTCAAATACTTGTCAACCTATTAAACCAAATAATATTATTTAACATTTTGTTAAAACGTAAATAAAATTAACAATGCCTCTTCCTCCAGCGAGTGGAACCGGTAAATATTTTGCAAGAGCTGCAAAATCCATTCGATTAATACGTCAAGGTTGTACTAATAGACCATTTTTTCATATATCTGTTACCCACGTAAGTTTAAACAGTTTTATTTTTTAATCAAATGTCTATATCTTTCAATTAACTCATAATATATAAGGGTACTTACCGAATTATATGGATTTAGGCTATATCGCATGCTTTTTAATGTTTACATACTTGTTATTGAATTTTGTCTAAAGGTAATTTTGTAATCTCAGTACTTGTAAGCATATATAACAAAATTAGATAATTGTAAAGATATGTAAAACCACTTACATGTGATCTTTGTTAATTTAAAAAGTAGAACATAAAAGGAATTTAATTTCGTATATCTATTGTATGTAGCCTTTGAATGAGAAGAAATAATCGTAATGAGTCTGTTAAATTTGTAGAACCTTAGCTATATTCAGGATCACTACAAACTTACAAAGATTTTTTTTTATATTTGTTTGTTTCAGCGTAGAAGGCTAAACAGCCAACCAGTGATAGAACAACTTGGTTCATATGACCCAATGCCTAACTTTAATAATGAAAAGCTGGTTGCCCTTAACCTGGAGAGAATGAAGTTCTGGCTGGGCCAGGGAGCTCATGTTACAACCCCTGTAGCTGAATTACTTGGTAAGAATTTTTGAACATTAATTCATGCAACATCCACAATGTTGTGTGTTAATTTTTTATTTGTGATTACAATAACTGAGAACCGGTGCAAAAGCTTACTTAGGTTAAACTATTGAGCTGCGACTCAAGAACTAAATTGGCAGATTGACTCAACACGTTGTACTATAACTAGCTGATAAGCCACAAGCTGGCCTGCAAGTAGCTCAGACCGATCATAACTCCATGGAGGTAGAAATTGAGTTAATCTGTAAGCCGATTTAATGATCTGATTTACACATTTGAAGTGTGATCTGATCAGAAGGTCATCAATTTTAGTTGAGTTACCCATAACTTATTATACTACAGTACAGTACTATACACAGTAAAAATTAATTATAACTTTAATGTCATTGAAATTACATATAGTTGGTTCATTTATGTTGATTCGTTTGACAATTTGCACAACTCAATAGGTATAAATTGAATAAAGTTGGTTATGAACCTTTGCAATTGATGGTTGTTCTCATGGAATTTAAAATTGATAATTACATGATCATTGTGTCTGAATTGTATTTTGAAAACTAAATAAATAAAACTTTAACTAAAAATCAAGGCGAAAAAAGTAATAAGGTATTTTAAGTTTTTTTTCCAGTTAATTTATTGATACACAGGCAATCAATTTTAATAAATCTAAATTATAGTATTTATTTGTTTTATTAATTTTATTACTAGAATTCTTTAGTTTATTATGCGGATACGATCCAACACTACAACTCCTGTCTATTAAGTGCGATATTAAACTACATACAAAATTAATTTTTTACTTCATATGCGTCAGTTATCAAACAAATCATCATAAATCAGATAAACTATAATTGTGATCATTTTTATTGTTGGTTTTTGATTCATATTATTATTGAATATATTAATTTTTATCAATTGTAAGCATCTTTTCCAACATAGAAACTGAAGATGAGCATCTATTATCAAGGATTAAAAAATGTAACATTAACACTGCCGCAAATGGAGAATCCACATTTTATAAACCATTGTACAAATTGTATTAATTTTCTTAGGTCTTTCTGGTTTCTTCCCGATCCATCCCCGCTCCTACATGACCGCTTGGAGAAATAGAAGAACAGAAAAAGAGAATTTAGAGAAACAGAAAGAAGCAGAAGCCGCAGAAGCGGCTAAAGCTGAATAATTTTATTTATAAGTTATCAAATATTTGTATAATTAAAAGCTTAGTTTTAGAAACAATACAAAGATGGAGTTTTATTTTAATTTCAAATACAAAGTATTCCGCTGTTTTTTCATAGACCAATGCAAGTGATGAAAATAGGTTTTATTATATCCATGTTTTAAAAGTGGGAATAACTGGGATACTGGGATACTTTACAATAAAACAAGTTGGTACACAATGAATTCCTCTTTATTCCGTGAAAAAGAAAATGACAAATTTGAGTGAATACAAAATGCTGGCAGCTAATTTTGCCAAAGGCACACTAAAGTTTACAATTAAAGCATAGACAATACGTCACATGATTTTCGTCACACACGTCCAGATTTTATAATCTATGTTACCTCTATCATTTGACAGATATCAATGTCTATTATCCAAACATTAAATGCATTACTTAAATTTCTAAGTGTAGCAACACTCAAAGCTCTATTTTGGCGGGAAATAAAATTGCCCTTCAATCGTAATAAAAATACACAACAATGTCTTTTCAATGTAACAAAAAAATCAAACCAACAGAGAAATATAAACATCCCTTGAGCAAAACTATTTGAGAAAGGAAAAACAGTGCTTTAAGAAATTCAAAGAAATTGTACTAAAACAAAAATAATAGTTGTGGAATTATAACCTAACCACGATATCCACTTAATTAATCTAAACACAATTTTAAGATCTTATTTAAACATAATAGAAGAAAAATAGTAAAAAAAATGTATACTACATAAGGCAAAATACAATACACATATGTTTTACGTATAACCTCATCCCAATAAGTTTTGAAGTCGCCATGTCAAAATTTATCATAATACTATTTTTTTTTATCTCATAAAAGTTTGTAAAAATACATAGAATTTGAAAAATCAAACTGAAAAAGAATACTTTATTTCATTTAAGCATTTACTAGTGTAAAATACTTGAAAAAAAATGGAATATAAATCTACACTAAAGTTGGTTTCAAATATCCAAAGTTTACAAAGCAGTCAAATACAGTGACACAAAAGCTCATACAAAAGGATAATGTAAAGATTTGTACTTTTGCTTGCAGATGTTATAAAAAAAAGGTTTTATTTGTTCTTCCCAACGACTTCAGATACAAAGCGATTTGCTGAAAAATAAATAAATAATTATTAAACATTTTTAGTAAAATTAGATTTTTTCTAAAACACCTTATTCCCGAGACATGCACAATTAAAATTAAGCTAAAGCAAGACAATATCAGACTTCGTTATTTTTTTAGAACTAACCAAACAAACTATATTTTATTTAACAGCTACAGTTTTAGCCGAAACAGTAAGCAACGTTATTAAAAAAAAACTATAATAGCTATTGCATAAAACATAGTTTTATTTTAGTACATTTAAAACTACTAAATTTAGTTATTTTAGTGAAGCATATAAATACGAGAAATGTTAATTTTTTACACGTATGAATACTGTATCATTAAATCTACAAGGCTTACAAGACGTTGAACTTATATCTGGCAGGAAATAACCTTTCTTTTTAATTTTATTTAAAGGTAAATCCGCATTACAGTTAATGATAAAGTTTACGTAGATTACGGAAGGTATGAACATTGATTTGTTTATTTTTAAATGACTACAATAATTATAGTCTTTGTTTTATTTAGTTTCATTAAAAAAAAAAACAAATAAGTTTTGATCATAGTATATCCTCAGTTGGTGCAATCTTACTAATATAAATGCGATTGTTTAGATGGATGGATGTTTGTTCAAAGGTATCACCGAAACCGCTTAAAGGATCTTGATGAAATTTGACACAGATGTAGAACATAGTCTAGAACAACACATAGGCTACTTATTAAGTTTTTTTTTAATCCCGCGCGAACGGAGTCGAGGGCGACAGCTAGTTTAGATTAAGTAAACAATTTTAATGGTCCATACATATTACATTGTTGTTATGACTACTAATATAATCAATCTAATGAGAGATGATAAAATCATTAAAACAAATTATTTGTATATTTGCATTGTCATTGAATGCCAAAGAAATTTTATACCCAAAAATAAAAAAAAATCATATTTATCTAGTTCAATGAATTTTTTGTTTACATTATGATAATATTTGAACTTTGGTTAATGTTTTTGACTTCGGCATTTCAATGAATGTATATGTTTCAATACGTAAGTAGTTGTACAATTAAGAAAAAATTTTTTTTTGCTAGCATCGTTATTTTGTTCTTCAATTTTTTATATCTTTAGGTAAGCAAACAACGAGCCGACAGGACATTTTTATGTAAATATCAATTCAGGCAATAAAAGGTCAGCCTAAAGATCAGCAATATCAAAATAAACAGTTATAATCTTTGCAATTGTACGAGTCAAATGAAACGTAAACAATACAAGGTCTTGAGAACACGATCAGGGTAGGCAATGATAAAAAAAACGTGAAAATGATAAAAAAAAACATACCAGTGAAGAAAACGTGCATTTGCATTTATCAATTTGGTCTTATTACGAGATTCAAAAGGAAAGGGATGTTTTGTTCACCCCAAAACCCTTTACGCTATTACGTAAAATTATGTTTTGCGCGATAGTTATAAACCGCAAGTTTAGGTCGTGACAAATAATAATTATTCGACAAAAATTTGAAGATGTCGTTTTAAATTAAATTTCATTTAATACTAGCTTTTACCCGCGACTCCATCCACGCGGAATAAAAAAATGCACACAAAATAAAAAAGTTCCTATGTCCGTTTCCTGGTTCTGGGGCTACTTGCCCACCAATTTTCAGTCAAATCGATTCAGCCGTTCTTGAGTTATAAATAGTGTAACTAACACGGCTTTTTTTATATATATAGATTTAAGACAAAAAAATCAAGGCGTGATATATCCTGCCAGATGTAAGGTTATTTTTTTATCTATGATTAGTTAATTTAACACACTAGTTATCTATGCAAAGCGTGACAAATGAGTTAAGATAAACAAGTGACATCATTGGTTGCATAATAATTTCTTTTAGTTATGCAATATTACGATTTTTTTTTTTAAAGTGTTAAGGAGGAAAACGGGCAAAATTCCTATTTGTTAATATTATATAATAAATGAATTCATTTAGATATATGCAGGCATATCAGATCTTTTAACAACTAAACCGTGGAGTTCCACTGTCGTAACCGTAAACACATGCAAAACATACTATTATAATTTTTAAATTCAACGATAGGCATGAACGATATGTTTTACTCATGTGTTGTGGAAACCTACGGTAAGGAAGAATACATAAAAAATATTTTAACTTTCAATAAATTAGTCAATGTTTTTTCATTTTGGTTAATTCTATAGTTAGTTAATTATACTAAAAATATATTAGAAAAGAAATATGAAATCACTTCTTTATCTTGACAATGAGAAAATGTTAAGTTGACCATCCATTGGTGATTACTTACATGTCGGAGGATGTGTGTGTGTGTGTGAAAGTGCTCTAATCTTGTTTACCTAAAAAAGGTTATACCCTTTGTTAAAATATAGGACAAAAACAAACACAAAACATATCCAAAATACTAACAAATCCTAAAAAAAATATATAATTAAAAAAAATATAATAAATAAAATAAATAAATAAATAAAATAATATTTAAATTATGTAATCAGGTTGAGGTTTTTATATGATAAATAACAAAAAATATAATTCTAAAATCACAGGAGCTATCAAATTGTGGTGCAATGTTTTTAATATTTAATCTACCCAAAAATGTTGTTATAGATACTAAATTTTAATACTTTATGAAACATAATTTTTACTCATAAATTACAGATAATATAAAATAAATTAAAAAAAAGAAACATACAAGACAAAAATTACGAAGTCAACCTTTTCATGGATGTGTTCATTTTTTTATTGACATCATGCACCAACTGATGGACATTAGCTACCTGAAATTGTGACTTATCTGTCCATGTGGAAAACAAAATAAAAGGGAATAGTACAAAATATCTTTTTCCGAAAAAAAAAAAAAATTGATAAAAAGAGTATTGTTTGCAAAAAGGAAATTCAAATGCAATTAAAAAATCCGATTAAAAAAATTAGATTTTGAGATTTTTAAGACATAAACAAAACATTCGTTAAAAACATGTAGATATGACTGTCAGGCTAATATTATAAAACTATATTAAATGAAAGGAGAATGTATTGTTTTAAACTGTGAAAAAAAAATAGTAATACATTTTGGGTTATAAATAACAACATGGGGTCATCAATATTATTGTATGGAAAAATCCTTACTGCTCAGTCCTCTATATTATATAACTTGTATATTTGAACCAAATATCAACTGTTACATATTACGCAACCAAAGGCAGACATAACACAAACATAGAAGTATGAAGTAAAGTAAAACATATAATATTGACATAAAAAATGCTATTTAGAGGGAAGTACTTTTATCTGTTTTAATTGTGACAAAGAAATGATTTCTATCCCAAATTATATTTTTATTTAACTAAAATATTTGAATGATAAATTACTAAGTTCGTTTATGTGTGTACATAAATTTAGCAAGCCTATATACAAGGCACGCAAGCAATTAAAACAAGCATAATGGAAGTAAAATTACGTAAAAATACAACTTGAGCATAATAATTGTTTCCCAATATACTTGTATGTGCCCTTTCCCATGCAAAGCATAAGCTAATCTATTGTTAAAATCTTACCATACTCTCCCCAACCATGACTTAAGTAGTCTAAATCTAATCTTTGTGCAACTGCTCAAGTTTTTTGTTGAAAGTTTTTAGAGTTTTATCCATATGTTTGTTGGTGTCCTTTATTATCTCTGCCAAAATGTCTAGAAACAGGAACATCAATCCCTCGAGTATAGAGTATAATATAAATTAAAAAAAAATAATAATGTCATATCCACATTTTTCTAACGTTTTTGAAATATCCTTAACCATATTTTTTATATTTACCATACCATTATAAAAACCGTATGGTGTATACAAAACCCAACAAACAGAGTATACACTATTTTTTTTTTTGGTAAAAAAAACAAGTTTTAATCTTTGATTCCATATTACAAAGAAATCTTTTCACTTTAATACATAAACACTTACTTAATTCTTTCTTACTAGGTCACATTTTTACTTGACAACATGAATCAGCTATTTTCTTATATTGCAACACCTTTATATTTACGCTATGCTTCAATGCACAAGTTTGTTGGGTTTTATATTACCAGTGATAATAGTAATTCTATATCCATTCCAATATACCAATAATTGAAATAAATAAATCAAATAAAAAATGCAAGGCAGTTCCACAGCCTTTTAGGTCATGCAAATTTATAATTTAAGACTTAAAAAGATTGCCAGATGTCAATGAATCCAATGTAATAATAATAATAATTAAAAGATATAGTTTTTTAAGTATATAATAAATCAATTTCACTATGTTCTTCATTGTATAATGATTTCGAATATGACCCTTTAACAATGGTAGATCCCGCAACAACAATATTTGTTGGGCCGAGTTGACCAGTGAAATACCACGAACACACAGAAGACAGGCGTCAAGTGGAAGCAATTCCGCGTTTCGTCTGATGAGTGTGGTCCCGGAGGCCTAATTTTAGTCCTCTTTCCCTTCCCACCCTTTTCCTATTAAGAAAGGATGGGAAGGGAAAGTGGATTTGGCAGACGAGGGGACGCATTGGAAGGGGAAATATTCTCTTTCCGGACGTTCCCATCTCCGTTGATTAAAGGTAGGCAACGCATCTGCATTTGTGATGTCTATGTGCAACAGTCGCCTCGCTATTTCGGCGAATTCAGGAGGCCATATACTCGTTTGCCACGTTTTGATATAAAAAAATAAACCTAACAATATTCAAAGTGAACATTTATAACATTCAATTATTTACATTGGAGTCATCAACTTCACATTAATTATATAAATTTGACATACCAGAGTTGGCGAGGTCGTCAATCTTATGGTGGTGCTTCTGGTAGTAGGGGCGGAGGATACGGTGGTAGATGATCAGAGAGCCGTTGAAGTCAGTGGGCAAGTAGCACCAGATTATGAAGATGCACTGAAACAAAAGTATAACTATCAACCCAACTGACAAAAAGAGATAAAGAGACGTATCTCTTTTTGTTGGATTGGTTCATTGATTTTCATTGTCAAACACCTAAACATTTTATCCTCCCTCACATTTTCTTTGAAAAAACAGACAACAGTTTGTTTCAATTGATTAAGAAACGGCTTAACTCACGTTTCATCGTCCGGTGACGGCACCGACTAGTTTCGGACCCATCGGTTCGCGTCGCGAAGTCCTCGGAATAAACACTCGCCTTGAAGATGGACCCCCGATGGGTTCGAAACTAGTCGGTGCCGTCACCGGACGATCAAACGTGAGTTAAGCTGTTTCTTAATTAATTAATTATGATGTCTCACGAAAGTTTAAACAGTTTGTTTCAATATGTGTTACAGCAGCGAAATTTGACAGATATAATGACCCCATAAAGAAATCAATCTTGTTTGTTCAATAATATTGTTGATTGCATAGTCAACTAAATTAATTAACAAATTACATATAGATAAAAAAATAATTATAATATAATTAAAATGTAATCAACACTAATGTACATCACCTTGTAACATAAACTGTGTGCATTCATGTGTACTGAGTTAAGAGCTCAAGTTATATTGGTTATTAGCTGAGTCATACCATAACAAAGGTAGACTACACAAAGACATACAAAGATGTATTATAAAAAAACTTTCCTACATTTACAGTCATACAAAGTCATATATATTACTTACTCTGAATTATTTATTGCAAATTTAATAAATTTAAATCAAGACTATAGTAGAAACTACTGATTCACAGTTTTGTTGTACATATTTACGATGTACGATGATGTACAATGTTTTACGATTAATGAAGTTTTTACTAAAAGTAGAATTAAATGTAAGCAAATTATAATTTACAACGAAATACTGTAAATGTAATAATTACTGTGATTTTGCACTAAAAAAAATAGGTAGTAGAAACCAAAAATAATGATGACAAAAGCTTCTAAGCTAATTCTGCAGTTTTAATTTAATGAGAAAAAAAAATTACATTTCCGAATCACCTATTATAATATACATGTAAATGTTAATCTTTTGTTAGTTTTTCCTTCATGAGGATGTTAAAGTCATTATTAAAGTGTTTTTAAAAACTATGTTGATGTACATTGATTATACAAAAACAGTATTTTTATTCATTTCTGTATATAAAATATAAAGTTCAACTTTTATAACAAACAAACCGACTGCATAGATAGATAAAGTCAAACTGATAATGAATGTTTTTCTTCATAATGTCTTTGCTTTAGTTATCTAATGTGTACATTAACTCAAATATTGTTACAACCTAACAAAGTCAATAATAATTTTGTCTATGCATCATTTTGATTATAATAAGAAATATACACATAATCTTTGAAGAACATATTTCAGTTCAAACTTGTTAATTAAAAAAATAGAGGAACCTCAATTTTAATACCTGGCAGCCATTACACTAAGTATATTTTGTATAAATTAAAAGGTTTATTTTACTAATATTATAAATGCAAATGTTTAGATGGATGGATGTTTGAAGGTATCTAAATAATGGCTCAATAGATCTTAATGTGATTTGGTACAGATGTAGAACATAGCCTGGAAGAAATAGGCAGACGGAGTTGTGGGCGACAGCTAGTATCTTAATAAAGTTAAGTGTATAGTATAAATAGTATATATGTGTATACATATAATAGAAAATGTAAGACAAAGTATTTTACTAGAAATTCTACAGTGAAACATTTCAGCTATAGATTTGAACAGGATTAAATAATTGTGATATTATAGTTGTGTAGGGTATATGACTAATGTAACATATTGCAAAAAATATAGTATCAGAACTTCAGTTAAAATTGTTATCCAAACAGATAAAATATCTAGTGATAACAAAAGAAGTAAAAGTGTTGTAATAAAAAGGATTTCTTACAAAAGATAATATCTACTTCCAATAAATTCAAAGATATTAAAGTAAAGAATGAGTTATATTTTTTTCCAGAAGAACTTTGCATGTTAAGATAATAACATAAGAATAAGGGAAAGTTTCCATAGCCTAATAGATTTAATTACAAAACCTATAGAATATCGATTTTTTTTAAATAAATGCATAAAGTAAAAACTTTTTCATGCAAATATTGATTTTTTCAACACAATAGAACACTCTTTGCCCTTTCACAAAAAAAAAAAAGGTTTTTTGTAGTTTCTCAAAATGGCGAACATATGGAATTATTGTACTAACCTTTATAAGCCAGTAAAGAGGGAACCAGCCGACGATGAAGTCCGAAAAGTATTCGAGAATCGAAAAGCAGGCGTATACCACCCAATATGTCAGCCACTTAGTGTCGTCGTCCTTCTGAGGCGACTCTAAAGCCCTCATGGACATATACGCAGGATACACGAAGCCAATCGAATTACATATCAACTCAGCTCCGATTCCAAATACTAAATATAAACCGGTGAACGCGACGATTCCTGCCGATACAAAACAAACGTCAAATCTAGCGCTAAAGATATAAATAAACTCCTTTTTTAAAACCAAACTCACCTACGAATATATATACCCTGCTCACGCCGGTTTTTGACTCGGCTATGTCGAAGTATTTGGTCCATGGTTTGCTTCTGTCCTTGAGGTTCTTCTCAATCGCATCTTTGTATTCTTGCAGTCTGATACTCATTTTGATGATTTAGTTTTTTAAGATTACGGAATTTTGGTGGATTTAGCTACTGCCAACAACTCACGACCGCCTCTCTCTCTTCGATTGATTTGACAGGACAGACAGCAGTAAAACGTAATAAGTGACAGTAAAGATGACATTACATTTTAAAAATTGACATGGCTGACGCAGTTGGTTTTTGGAGTTGCCAGGTGTAAACGTGAATTTCCTACAATTTTTTTAAAGGAAAAAATAGCTTTCGAGTGATTTAAAATGAAAAACTAATTACGAAAATAATATCTAATAATAATTATAATACTACTTTAATATGTTCCTGATTAACAAAGTGAAAAGAAGAAGTCAGTACATACATCAGTAGATCTGTAAGAGAAAATAGATATGGCTATGTTTTGTAGCAGTGTTTCAACAGTAGAAACCAATGGACATACAAAACGTGCAGTTTCGCTGGTGAAATGGTGAAGTCATGGTCATGGTGATGTCATTTGAAATATACTTTTGGTTCTTCGTGTTGTAGAAGTTATATTTTTATTTGACTTACTTATTAAAAAATACACAATTCACGATAAAATTATACTGTAAAGCTACATTTTCATTTAGTACAGGGAGGGATAAAAATAAAACAATTATATTTTAATTTATTTTAAAATGTATAAAGTGATAACTTTGATTGCACATTTTCCTTGTCGGACTTTTACATAAGACAAATACAACGTTAAAACGTCTAGACAACTTTGAACAATGGTGAAGATATTTAGTTGTGCTTTATGAAGATTACATAAATGTGCTAAAATTTAAATAGCAAATATAGAAATTTTGGAAGAATATAAATTTAACATTTCGTACTTAAATAGAAGAAACATGATCTCTTTATTATTAGTCTATATTCTATATTATTTGTAAGTGCTCCGTTACGAAAATTTTAAATTTTGGAAATTAAATCACGTTTATCACTGTTTGTTCTATTTAAATATGACAATTTGGAGAACATTTTACAAATGAATCCCAAAGTAGCACGATTTAATGGTTTTAATTTTTTAATAATTGTATAAATAAAATATTAAGGTAACTAAAAATCAAATATTGTATGCTTTAAGATATTTATTCGAAAGTATAAGCAACAACAATTTCATTTTAAATTTGTGTGTATATATTTTTAGAAATAAATGCAATAATGTTAGTAATTTGGATAATTTGCTTGACTACGTTTTTGTCAACAATTAGTACATCTCATCGGATATTTTCTTTTATTAAAGATAATCAAATAATTTTAAGTAGTTTTACCACACCAATAAAAACTATAATTTAAAAAAAATAAACAGTCGATTAATGAAAGAAACGTTCCTTAACAAGTAAAACGTCGTTTCTCTATTTGAATTTTATTTCTTGTAAAAAATACCTTTTAAAACAACTGTCAAACAATAACGTAAAGTCATATAAACTTTTCTACGAGGTACATAAATATCACCTTTGCTGAGACCAACAATATTTATCTCACTTTATTTACAATTTGGCGGAAAATATATAACGCTATTTAATTTTAGATAAAATGCAATAATTATACATAGTAAATAATAACCTAATGATAGTGGTATTTTTTAATTTTGCTATAAATATAAATATCTCTAGACATTGTTAAATTATGAATGCATTTATAATTAGGAACAAAGAACTTTTAAAGCAATACATTTTAAAAATGCGACATTCGAAATTTAGACGCACACCACATAACATAAAAATGCGGAAAATAGTAATTAATAATTGATAAAACTCTCAAAATTATTGAATAAAACTGCTCTGCTCCATTGTGTGCGCGAATTTAATAGTCCAACTATGTCTGTTTATATACAACTTTAATAAAATTACCATAAAGTTTAATTATTTTTTTTCATAGATCTTAATTTATTATATTTTTTTAGTTAAAATACCTAATAACATAAAATGAAAATTGCAAGATATTTAGAATGTGATAAATATTTAAAGTGGTAAATAAACAAGGTGGTATTTTATGAAAAGTGATGATTACGTAATAAAGATTCAAGATAATACTGTATTTTAAATTTTTTATCACAATATGCAATAAATATTCAAAAGTTACATAATGTGAAGATTCAAAAATCATGTCGGTTTTCATTATATACAATTTCGTTTTACAAGAGACAGCAAGTTAAATAAAACTATAGTAAAGTTTTTTAATACAATGATATCTTCCTATCTAATAATGGTATTCAATACGTGGACGATTGATTTATATTAATTTATATACCAAATGATTAATAAAAGTAAATGATAAATTACAACTCTATAATAATCAGATCTTCAGTCTACAGACCGTTGTGCATTGCTGCTACATGTCAGCGCAATTTATTGAAAATGTATATACCATTAAACTTATCAATGGTAATATTATATATTTCAACAACAACTTTTTCCTCTTGGTTAATGAAAAATGTTCGCACCTCTTTGTGATTTAAACTTTTGCGTTGTTAAAATACATTTCAACGACACTCGCAGCACTACTTTAAAAAAGTTACCATTTAGTAGTTTTAGAAAAAGCTAACAACATTGCTTTATCAAATTGTCTATGATCATTAATCTTCTTGACTAGATAATATAATCTGTAGTTTAGGCGGCTTTGTGTTTTTTTCTTGCGTCCCTTCGTGCTTCGTTCGGAGGATGAGGTTTAAGTTCTCTACAATCAAGCTGAAATAAAATATTATGTTTATTATAAATCGTATAAAGTAAACTAAACAGATATATATTTCTTAATATTTGCTAGCCTACCTGCCAAATATTTTATGTCGGGCATTTTGAAACGACCAAACATTTCTTTCCTTAAAATTATTTTGTTAATAACCAATCTGTTGTATTTGAATACTGGAGTTAATTATATAATTATTTTAATTTGAGTTTAATTAATTATAATAAAGCAATGACGCTTTAAACTTAGAACCCTTATAAAAATGCCATACTCACCAATATTTCGTCATCTGGTACTCGTGATAACAGATCTATAACCTCATTATTCGGTATTGTGTGTGGTCTGAGGATTTTTCTAGTGAATTTATTTACACCTGAAATACAAAATATCAATTTAAAATTTAACGCTTTTATTGAAATTTTAACTGTTTTCGGCATTTGACTTGGCGCAAAGAAGAGTCTTTTGTCCGAAGTGATATTCTAAGTTTATGTATTTTTAATTACAAAATAACTAGCTGTCGCCCGCGACTCTGTCCGCGTGGCATTAAACAAAAATTTTACAAGTAGTCTATGTGTTCTTCCAGACTATTCTTCTTTCTACAATCGTGCCAAATTTTATCACGATTCGTTCAGCCGTTCCGGAGATACCTTCAAACAAACATCCATCCATTTAAACATTCGCATTTATGATATTAGTAAGACAAGCTGTCGCCCGTGACTCCGCCTAAGCGGAATTTAAAAAAAACATTAATATATATGTATAAGTCTTCCAGACTATGTTCTACATCTGTGCCATATTTCATCAAAATCCGTTCATCCATCTAAACATTCGCATTTATTTATTAAATTAGATTAAAGTAAAATTATCATACCCCAAGCCATCAGGAGGTATCGCAGTGGTATCACATATAATACCAACATAGCTCCAAATAACATTAATATAGCTAGATAACTAAGACATGGCACCGTGAAGTTCATCAAGCTGAAAAAAAAACACCAAAACAACATCTTAATTTCATGTTAAACTAGCTTTTACCCGCAACTCCGTCCGCGCGGAATAAAAAATAGAAAACGGGGTCCTATGTCCGTTTCCTGGTTCTAAGCTACCTGCCCACCAATTTTCAGTCAAATCGACTTTCTTTTATATATATAGATATAAGATTATCAGTTTCTAATAAAGAAGTAAAAAAGTTGAAAATCAGAAAATTTACGGATAACGGATATCAAGAATTCCGCCTTTTCCGTTTTAACAAAAAAAAAAAAAATTAAGTTGAGTCAAAAACATTAGGTTAAATGTATGAACATTCGATCACGTAGTTTTGGGTTCAAATTCGACATTATATTTATCACCGTGAACCATATCCTAACAAAAGCTTGTAGCTTAGATAAAATGGTTAAAACTTTGCTAATATTTAATAAAAGTAATTACTTTTTAACAGCCTCTCCCAGAGAAGCGACGTAACCAATCGCATTTTGCACAGTTTGTGTGACTTCTTGTATAGCTTGCAATCTCTCTTTTAACGATTTCTTCTCCTCCTGCAAGAAAATAAAATGTGTAACATTGCGTTTCAATGATCTTTTTGCTTTATTTTATAGTAAACTAGCTGCCGTTAAAAAAAAACTTAACTAGCTTAGATGTTTTTCCAGACTATGTTCTATATCTATACCACATTTCATCAATGCAGTCGTTCTGAAGATACCTTCTAACAAACATCCATCCATACATTTAAACATTCGTATTTATACTATAAGTACGAGACAGCAAACCAGCACAGTGTAACCAGATATCGCTAAAGCATCGAAGTGACCGCTTATCATTACATTATTAAAAAAATAGACTATTATTGGCTTCCGTCATTTTCACTTATATACTTAATTTCACGTCTGTCTTATTTGGTTATGGTATTGCACCGTAGTTATAAAACATGTCACCATAAAATTGAGCGAATAGACACAAAACTAGAAATAATTTTTACACCATATTATCAAATTTCCTGACCAAATTTCAAGTTTCCTTTTTATTCGCACCGTATTACTAAACTAACCTTATCAACCTCTTCTTCATCATCTTCTTCAGCCAGTAAGTCTTCATCATCAACTGGTAATAATAAAGGATTACCTCCTGGAATGCAATAAAAAACAAAATAAAAAAAGTTTTATTTTAATTTTAAATCTTAGCTGATTTTAAGCAACAAACTTTTGTATTAATTAGTACTTCTTACGTACTTAGTGTAATCGTAATACATACTTAATATACGAGTAAGTATTAGTAAGAAAAATTTACTATAATTTCGTTTAAAGCAATACAATAAACAACAGAAACACAATAATTTTTTTAATCATAACCTTGAGTTTACACTACCTATATACGAAATCATTTTGTTACATATCTATGCTTCAAAGAGAACCTGGATGGCAATATGTTTTTGTATATACTTTCGGCAGTGGAAACCCACAACAAACATGCTGTTAACAAACACACGCACGAATATTACTTACTACCGAAAATGTTCTGTATAAACCTCCACGGGTTATTCCGGAAACTTTTTAAACGAACTATAAATTATTAAGAGAAAAAAAGAACATAGATAAATAATACATATTTAATATAAAAGAAAAAATATTAATAAAAACAAATAAGAGAATAAAAAAATAACACAAGAAAAAACAAGGTGGAAAAATTTAATTAGTAGTAACCAGAAGTAAATGACGTCATATCGATATATACCTAATGATTTACTTCGTAGTTCAGCTTTGTCACTTTGTAGACAAGAAATAGACTGAACGGATGACACATGTTCAAAGTATCATGTTATTGTGACCGGATTGTACTCACCAGTAAGTCTATAGATGAGCCAATTCCTTGAGAAAAAGACTAGAAGTAGAAACGGCAACATCCACATCTCATAATAGTAACAAAAGGCGAGCCACGCTAACAGACCTAGGAACGATCTCAATCTAGATTCCCATTCGAAACAGTCTCTGAAAAGTTTAAATTAATTAGACAGATACAAAAGGAAACTACCAGCAAATCATTTGATGCCTAATAAAGCGAAATTTAATATTTAATTTAAATCCAAAGCCGAAATCAAGAAAAGAGAACAGTGATATTATAATTTGAGGAGCTTATGCCACAAGACTTTACCACTACGGTGTAATACTTCCATACTGTCAGTGTTGCATCTCTCTAATTATTGTTAAATAA
The DNA here is from genome assembly GCF_912999745.1 of Papilio machaon. Classification (NCBI taxonomy): domain Eukaryota; kingdom Metazoa; phylum Arthropoda; class Insecta; order Lepidoptera; family Papilionidae; genus Papilio; species Papilio machaon. The sequence goes on from NC_060010.1 coordinate 1,887,768, forward strand.
CTTACTGTAAAATTTTGCCGACTTCAATGAACCACATTATAATAGCCTTAAGCCTCATCACATTTCTTATAAACAGTTGGCGTTTGAATTTTGATTCCAGATGCATATATTTTGGTTCCTTTGGATTTATTACTCTTATTGCAGCTTTTAGCTTAAATATAAATAAAAATATCATAAATTGTGACTGCTGAAATTATTAATCTGTCATTTTCTTAGCAAATTATCTACTACACATCTCTATTAGCTCTTATCTTTCTAATAATAACAAATATAAAAACAGTTTAACAATCAAAAATAAAAAAATAAAACTTTCCTTATTTCATTCATTGGACTTAGCACGAATATTTGTGACAATTGCTTTCGTATTGTCATAGATTACGAGTTCGATATTTGAAATTTTAATACAAATTTTGTAGATGATGATAAGATAGGGATTGTCACAAATATTCGTGCTAGGATATATAATTAATTAAATAGGAGTTTCTGTATTCTACGAATATGATGTGACTGTGTTAAGTCTCTCTGTCCGGTAATCTCCGGAACGTCTAGACCAGTGTTTCCCAACCTTTTTGGATCCATGTCCCATTTTTCAGGATGAACATGACTAATACCCCTTTATAAATTTTGTTTCGAAATAAATTTCTCTGGAGGCCTAAATTTACAATGTTAGAGAAATAATTAAACACTACGTTTGGCTGACTAGATCAATTTCATATACATTTTTTAAACACGAAAACACAATATATAAATAGTTTAAATGCAACGGATTTTTATCTCTAAAACGTTTTTATGTACTTTTTAGCACTGGCTATCATTGTAAGGATGTAGCCTTAAGTTTTTAAATCTCCGAATTGCCCCCCTCTAAACCCAAATGTTCCCAAGGTGGCGCGTACGCCCCACTTTGGGAAACACTGGTCTAGACCAATTTTGACGAGACTTTTAGTAGAAGATTACTGATGTATAAAGAAATTTTATAGGCTACTTTTTTATTCCACCCTGATGAAGTCGAACGTTAGTCATAAATATAGTCAACTTACCGGATTCCATATAACCGTCATCTCCAACAATATCTGTGGATAATTCCCTTTTGCTCTGGCTCTCATCTTCTTGTCTTTGAGTGCGAACCATCTTTTCTCACCATTCCGTATGTTCAATAGCGGTATTGCCAGTTTACCTAGGAACTCTACTTTATGGTCATGATCTTCATCATAGACAGTAATTTCTAATATTGATGTGATGTCTTTGACTGTACTGTGAAAAAGTAAAATTTTTAAGTACATAAATGACAATATTATGTGATATTTCATACATAGTTGTTGTTTAACGTTAAGGTGAATATACACTAGAGCATTTTCTCAAGCATTTCTATGTAATGTAACGTTTTACAGGTAAAAGCATAGTTTCCAAAGCACGTCTGGTTCGTGAAAGGGTGATACACAACAACATATCATAGAGCCGTTCGTTGTTTTGTTACAAGTAAATGCTCTAGTCTATACCCACCTTTAAATGTAAAAGTTTGTAAAAGGTTAGATTCTAACCTAAGCGTTTTAATCTGTCAAACACTCGTTACAAATATCAGTTTCTTGTAGAGAGAAAGTGAGAGATGGCAACACTTTTGTTACGTCAGTAGAGGCTCATTGTTCTATTATATTATAAAAATATACTTTAAAGTATTATTATAATTTTTATCAATTTCATCTCTAAATATTTCTAATTCATAACAAATATGTAAGAATAGGAAACGATAGTGTATTACCATTAAAGATATAAAAAAGTAACAAATAAAATATATTTAAACCTTAAGTTTATTTAAATCCAACTTACAAAGTGAATATCTTCATCCAATTCGGCGTTAACGTTTTATATTCGGTGTGCGTTTGTAATCTAGCGTTGCCCAGCTCAAGTACACAGAAGGGGTCTGACTTGCCTCCCAAATCTGCGGCAGCTAGACCCTTGGCGCCGTATACTTTGACACACAACCAGCCGACACCACTCGAGTGTTCGTTAAGTCGATACCAAGCCTGAATAGAAAAAAATAATTGACGGTATTTTGGAAATTGTAGAATAGTACTTAAAATATGTTATTAAATCTTGTTTCTTTGACTGCTTTACCATACTATCTAAGTATTACGAATAATTAATTCGGGTTCATGAATAGAGTCAAAATTTTTAAGAACTAAGTAATTAGAATAGGGTCTTTTGTTACAAATTTATACAATTTATGATGTCATTCTATCTTAAAATTAAAATAAAATTATCGTACGTGGATATTAGCAAATTATTTTGCAGAAAACTATTGCTAATTACGGTATACTTACATATCTCCTCTCTATTATTTCAATATCTCTAGGATTTTCTTTATAACTAGTTAAATCCGTAATAGTTTCTGATTGCGTGGTACCACTTATTGTTAATAATAGAAATATCTGTCCATTGCCATCTTCTAAATCCTGCCATATATTATGAGTCTTCTCTCTTTCTAATGTTGATAGATCTATTGTACATCTGAAAATTTATGTATTTAAATATTTTAAATTCGAACATGAGACTAAGAATCGATAATCGGTAAACTGTGATACTTCAAACACGCGTCACGTTTGACATCTTTCGTTACATAAGAGAGATAGATATATACGTAAAGGGAAGGAAAGAAAGGTACAGCTAGTACTATTTAAGTATTACACTAGGCGTATAGATTATTTCAGTTCTCGAGTCTATGAGAGTTAAGAACTACGTTTTTAAAATGAAAAGGAACATACCTACCTCCCTAAAAAGTCGTCTTTAGTCTGTTTATCCTTGTCCCATACAGTCACTTCTAATATTTGCTCCTGATCGTCATAGAGATGCAAGTCGAACTGTTCAAGCCATGATGGATGAAGCGACTTCCATACTACTTTACTTTTATATTTTTCATTACCTAACCTACGGAGAAAGATTTTGCATTCATCTATATATATAAAAGAAAGTCGTGTTAGTTACACTATTTATAACTCAAGAACGGCTGAATAGATTTGACTGAAAATTGGTGGGCAGGTAGCTTAGAACCAGGAAACGGACATAGGATAATTTTTACCCCGTTTTCTATTTTTTATTCCGCGCGGACGGAGTCGCGGGTAAAAGCTAGTTATATATATAAAAGAAAGTCGTGTTAGTTACACTATTTATAACTCAAGAACGGCTGAATAGATTTGACTGAAAATTGGTGGGCAGGTAGCTTAGAACCAGGAAACGGACATAGGATAATTTTTACCCCGTTTTCTATTTTTTATTCCGCGCGGACGGAGTCGCGGGTAAAAGCTAGTTATATATATAAAAGAAAGTCGTGTTAGTTACACTATTTATAACTCAAGAACGGCTGAATCGATTTGACTGAAAATTGGTGGGCAGGTAGCTTAGAACCAGGAAACGGACATAGGATAATTTTTACCCCGTTTTCTATTTTTTATTCCGCGCGGACGGAGTCGCGGGTAAAAGCTAGTTATATATATAAAAGAAAGTCGTGTTAGTTACACTATTTATAACTCAAGAACGGCTGAATCGATTTGACTGAAAATTGGTGGGCAGGTAGCTTAGAACCAGGAAACGGACATAGGATAATTTTTACCCCGTTTTCTATTTTTTATTCCGCGCGGACGGAGTCGCGGGTAAAAGCTAGTTATATATATAAAAGAAAGTCGTGTTAGTTACACTATTTATAACTCAAGAACGGCTGAATCGATTTGACTGAAAATTGGTGGGCAGGTAGCTTAGAACCAGGAAACGGACATAGGATAATTTTTACCCCGTTTTCTATTTTTTATTCCGCGCGGACGGAGTCGCGGGTAAAAGCTAGTTATATATATAAAAGAAAGTCGTGTTAGTTACACTATTTATAACTCAAGAACGGCTGAATCGATTTGACTGAAAATTGATGGGGAGGTAGCTTGGAACTAGGAGACGGACATAGGAACTTTTTTTATCTTATGTGCATTTTTTTTATTCCGCGCGGACGGAGACGAGGGTAAAAGCTAGTTTTTGATAAATGAAATGTGTACATTTTTAATGTGGGCAATACTTTATCATACTAATATTATAAATGCGAATGTTTAGATGGATGTTTGAAGGTATCTCCTGAACGGCTACATGGATTTCGATGAACTTTGGCATAAATGTTGAACATAGTCTGGAAGAATACATAGGCTTTATTTTTTTATTATTAAGTTAATTAGTTAATTAACTTAATAATAAAAAAGTTAATTAGGCAATTAACTTAATAATAAAAAAGTTAATTAGGCAATTAAGTTTTTTTAATTGCGCGCGGATGGAATCGACAGCTAGTAAGTAAACTATATATCTTATGTCAAGAAGATATTTAGAAGATTCTAAAAGATTTTGATTAAAGGTATGACTACTTTTTTCCTTCCCCGCTTCATTCAGACATCATAGTTAAAGTTTCGCGCCATTCTCTTTGATCGATCGATATATGCTTTTACCAGCTATAAATATAATTATTGCATGGATATTTAAATAAATCAAACATCAAAGTATCTCACCTAAATTTGCAATAAGGATCACTGGATCTCGTATCAACGTCCATTGCCTGAAGATTCTTTGCCTCCACAAGAACTATTGTCACCACCGAGCTCCATATCTGCGCCTTTAGTCGCTTATTTACGTCACTTAGTCTTGTATTCTTTAAAAGATACTGGAAAAAAGAAAAACTTTTACAATTCTTCCTACATTTTTTGCCGTTTCAGACGATCTTCTTTTTTTTACTAAATGACTGACTGCGAGGCTCCGAATGTGTGCAACTGATAATATCAAATACAACCGTACCAGTGGAAATAGTACTGAACTGGTCAGGGAAATAACAGTAACATATTATTGTGTAGCAAAGAGGTTTAGACTATAAGCTTTCATGTTAGTCGCCACAGATTATCAATTATCCGTCACCCCTATCTAGCACACTTCTCGAACCTTGACTACAAAAACAGCACATCTTGTAGAAGACATATTAAAGCTTTGATTTGTCGGTGGCCATCAGTCTAGAGTTTTTTCATTTTATTTTATTTTTATTACTAACAATGTTAGTTAAGAAAGCGATACAATACGCCCCAATAATTTTTAGTCAGGCGTTATTCAGGTGGACAAAACAGAGCGCAACATACTTCGTACATACAAATATTTAGGTTAGAATTTAGTTACAATTATGTCCAAAGTTAAATTGTTACAAAAATTATAGTAACATAATTTAGAATAATCTAATACAATATTTACACGCAAACATTTGCTAGTCCTGTATTATGTTCCAAGTCACGCAACGAATTAGTAACACGTAAATTGAAGTTGATTCATCAACAAAGACGAATTACTGACGAAATTGAATCACTGGGGAACACAATTTAATTAATGGAAAGACCGTGACATATTATGATAACTTGTCTTACTATCCTTCAAAAAACTGGAATTTACTCAGTGTAAGATAAAGGGCTTACCTTATCTCAACCTTTTTAAAATAATTGTTTCTTTAAAAGTTTATTTTAAAAGATTCTGTAGTACTAATGAATTTTTTAAAGGAGATGATTTAATAGATATATATGGTTCATATATCATGGATGGGAAATGGATAATAATTCAAATAGGATTATTAAATTTTAACTCCAAGAACCTGTCCACCTAGTCAGCTAAATTTGCTCCAAAGCGATTCCATAACGAACTTCAAAAATGAATTGAACTGACACGCGACAATCACGTGACTAATCTAAAGTTATTGTCAATTCTATATGAAATCGCTTCGGATGACTGAAACACTCTCAATATATTTGAATATAAATAAATAAATTAAATAACGTTAGTATAAGCATTTAATAGATTAAATAAATTAGACACCACCGTTGTTAATATGATACAATAACAATATTTTTTAAGACTACGACCGTTAGGTTTATAGAAGATTCAAACGGCCACACTACAGAACCGTTTAGAACCATTAAAAGACTCAGGGTTAACGCAATTAGTGTAGGTTTCCGAGACCAAAATCTCTGTATAAAACATATCGTAATTTTGTAATGAATGGGAGTAATTATTTTAAACATAACAGAGATAACAATATGTTTTAAAAGGGAATTTTTGCCTCAGAAACCTACGGTTAGTGTCTTAATTGTTCGCTAAATGTACACGATATAACTTTAGGGCTTAGATACAATTAAACGTTTCTGAATGCAACTTTAAACTTACATGGTTTTTACTAAAATGATTTTAATGTCAATCAGCTTAATCGTGGTAAGAAACCCGTTTTTTACGAACATTATTGAGTTTTTGAGTGTGTCAGATAATAATTTAGTGCGGTACAAAACGTGCAGAAGCCACCAAGACAAAGGCTCTCAAATCTTAATACCCTATGTATCCGTTCACCCTTACTCCTGAGTCCGGGGAACCGGCTACTGATCTTCTCTAACAAGTCGCAGCTGCTGGGAACGTCCAGCTTCTGAACGGGAGGGCAGCTGCCGGCACGCGGTCTTATTTCTGAACTTCTGTTGTTTTTAATGAAAATTAATTTTAATGATTCAAGTGATTTTAATGATAACATCACGTTGACTGAGAATTAATGTCATGATAACAGGAACATGATGAAGACTATTATTTTAATATTTCATTGTATTTTAAATGATATTTGAACATAAATGAATCGTAAAATATTACCTCCTCTTAGTTGGAGGTGAGGGAAAAAAGACATTTCTTTTTCTTTTTAGAAATAATTAAATTGATAAAAAATAAAACATTAAGATTTTCTTTTAGATATGTATAGTTAGGTCACAAAATAAACTATACGATGTTACTTATTTCTATGTTATATTTGCAATAATAGTTATACCTTTCATCACTGGAGGACAAACATGAAAAACAGGAATCACTTGAACTGTCAAAATTTGTCTCGTTTTCAAAAGCCAAGTCTGAGTCTGACAAACTTCTATACATTGCGCCGTTGCTTTCCATTTTAATGAAATTTTGACAGATTTCCTTATCATCAACGCCATCTATCGGTTCGTTAATAATAACAGATGGTATACTATTAGATTTTATTTTGTCATTAGAATCAATAGATTTATCATCCGAGTCGATAGATTTCCTGTCTTCAGATAAATGCGAAACAAAATTTGCTAGTCTAGATCTTTCTATTTTCGTTTGAACTTGATCTTGAATATCTTCCACCGTGTCTTGAATCTTGCCGTGTATTTTTATAAGTCGATTTTTTATTCTTTCCATTTTGTTTTCTAACTCTGACATTATTTAAACTTTTGTTTCACTTCAAATATAAAAAAATGACGAGCACATTTATTTTTTAACTGTTGTTGATATTAAATTGTTTGTTAAAACTCAACTGTATTTAAAATACATAAAAAAATTCAAGGAAAATACGTCTGTATCTTACGGCTGCTTGATTATAACTGTTTTTACATTGTACAACATGCGTAGTGAACATTTCCCTAGAAGAGTTTGTTTACATTACAGGATGTATTACTTTTGCAACATGATTTCTTGTAATTAAATGTTTTTACAAACTTTCAAAGTACTCCTTGGAATCTATTAAGGGGAATACTAGTACGTAAATATTTTTAAATTTAAATTCTAACTAAACTTCGATACTATTATCGTTACTTAAGGAAAGCATTTATTAATTAGTTAGTGAATTATTCCTTTTGAATCACATCTGTTTCTAGTGAAATCCATGACCAAAATATGAAAGTTTAAGTTTGATTTATCTTTTTTATGTACTTAATTTTCTAGAACGAAAAAACAGTTGCATTACATATAGGCTATATATCGTTTTAATTTATGTATCCTCGATGCAATTATTTAATTGTTAATTAATTTAATTTATAACGAAACATCGTAACGTAACTGAAGATAAAAATGTTATAATATTATTGTTATTCTATTTATACGTATATTGTATGAAGAAAAACATATTGCTTCTATCTGGCGCCATCGTTCGTTTAAATATAGTTGTTTGTTAAAACTATTGAAGTCAACGATTGTTGCAAAAAAATCTTTGCATCTCATTCCTAATATTTGTACAGAATAACAACAATCTGTTGAGCGATTAGTCTTTTTTTTATATCATAAGGTGGCAAACGAGCAAATGGCTACCTGGATTCGCCGCAATAGCGAGGCGACCGTTGCCCATAGACATCCGCAAATGCAGATGCGTTGCCTACCTTTAATTAACGGAGAAGGGGACGCACAGAAAGAGGATATTTCTCCTTCCTATGCGTCCTCTCTTCCGCCAAATCCACTTCCCCTTCCCATCCTTTCCTAATAGGAAAAGGATGGGAAGGGAAAGAGGACTAAAATTAGGCCTCCGGTACCTTGAAGGAAATCCAGTTAATGTGAATGTTAAGATGGTTGGATGGATAGATGGATGTTTGTTTGAAGGTATCTCCAAAACGGCTTAATGGATCTCGATGAAATTTGGCATAGATGTAGAGCATAGTCTGGAAGAACACGTAAGCTACTATTTAAGTTTTTGTTTTTAATTCAGCGTGGACGGAGTCGCGAAAGACAGCTAGTAGATAAGTCTAATGACTAGTCGGCCAAAAAGTCTATCAATATAACATTAATCGAGTGTCAGTCCAGCGACTATTCGACAAAACAGACTCGACCGCCCGACTCGTCGAGCGACCATTCAAGCGATATGATCCTATATGTAATACCTAGTTTGTTATCTATGTCGCTAAATGTACGACGATCGTGGAGTCTGATAATACAATATGGCTTAGTTCGTGGTCCGCCATTCAGCGAGGCCTTGGTACTATGGTGTTAGATCGCTGATAACCTAATGGTGACATCATGGCCGCCACAAGGTTGGAAAGCGGGAAAATTAATACATACATGTAATTAACTTTTAGGTAGTAAATTTTTCCGATACAATATACTGGTACAAAAAGTTTCAGCAAGTTGAATACCAGACTCGTCTGGTGAGTTTACTTTCATATGAAAAAAAATTACTGGCATAGATCGTGTTAAACTATCATATACGAATGAAATATTGTGAACTTCAACAGCGTACATCGAGTGAAGGTAAATAATTAAACGCTGTAATTAAAAGCTAACGCCTAGGTCTAATACCAGATCGCTAATTTTATCTAAATGCGTGAATTACATTAGTAGTTTAAACACGAACGTAGATACAAAATAGTTTCAAGATGGATAATTCTTCTAAACATTTAAAATGTTTATTTTTTTTTATATAAAACAACACGATTAATTTAGTACGATAATAGTCTTCTACTGCAGAATCCTAACCTGGCACGACTAAACCTAATCTAACTCTTACGACCATAACGGTACACGTTTCTATGAAAATCTGAGTTCAGAACGCATTTTTTTCGTTATAAGCCAACGAGCAAGCGGTCACCTGAATTCACCGAAATATCGAAGCGACCGCTGGGCATAGACATCAGCAATTGCAGATGCGTTGCTCTCGATTAATCGACGGAGGAGGAGACACACAAAAAGAGAATATTTTCTCTTCCTATGCGTCTTCACCTCTATCAAATTCAATTTAGATTCAAAAGAGGACTAATATTAGACATCAGGAACGCACACTCATCTAACGAAACGCGAAATAACTTCCACTTGACGCCTGTATGGTCGTGGTAGTGTAACAGATGTTGTTGTTGCCGCCGTCTACCACTGTTCAAAATTCAGAAAGAACGAAAATATTGATTTAATTAGTGGTTTTTATAAGAAGCTATAAAGAGAGTATCTTTCGGCATTTAATCCCCAAAAGCAATTTAAAATGGATCTTTTGGATTTTCAATGATCATAAACTTTAACTACAGTGTCATACATGTGCAAACATATTATCAGAAAACTGCGCCTTTTTTAAAATGACAAAGGAAGTAAAGAACGGGAAATGCTTATCGTAAGTGTGTACATAGAAGAATATTTAAGTTGAACGTTTAACTTCATTATTGTGACGCGCAAAATGTTACTCTAAAACGCTGTTACTCTAAACAACGAACGGAGTTTTTAAAGTATAAGAAATAAATTTGCTTCCCATTTAGGATCAAATATCGTGCAAAATCTCACAATAACAGCTATAATTTAGCTATACAGTTGATTTCGACCTAATTTAATTGTAAGCGTCATATGACATTTATTCAGAATGGGTAGGAAATAATCGTCCTGGATTGTACATATGTACACTACATATATTTCAATATTCATATTTTAATAAAAAAACAGCCTCAGAACTGTAGGCATTCCAACTAGTAAACTATGACGTCATACGTTATTATTTACCAAATGTCATCAAGAAATTACAAAATATTTTATTGGCGTGTTAACTGATTTGTGAGCGGATGCACTTGTCAATGTGTTATTGATAGCTTTTAAATGTTGTGAAGAAACAGAAATAACCGATTCAAATATGACCTATATTTGATTGCAAATTTTAAGAGGTTAAATGAAAGCAATTAAGCAGCTACCTTTGTCCATTGCCACTGAATTTACAACTAATAATAATAATTAAAAAAGGTTAACGATTCAATTCGGGTTCATATATCAAATAACCTCGTAACCTCGACTTTTATGAAATCCTTCCAGGGTTAAATAAAATAAAACCTAAGTAGTATTAAGTCATGCAACAATGACCCGAAAACTGAACGTTATAAAGGTTGTTATCGTATTTTTATGCATTCGAATACCTGCTACTACCAAGAGAAACGAGGAACCATAAAAAGTGTATTCATTTCGATTAAAAAATTATATTATGAATTTATCCAATAACAAATAATAATCTTAGTATTGTTAACGAAAAAGGATTTAATCGTTTATTTTTCTAAATAGCCAGTGACATAGAATAAAAACGTATAAGTAGGTATATTAATCCAATACCGGCCGGTAACTGTTATTTGTGTTCGTAATAATTTATAATCATAGATAACATAAACTGAGATACATCAGTCATCTTGAAGTTTTAACAAACAAATTAATATTGTAATTTTCAATCTTACTGCGTATTTTTCTTAAATAAGATACAATACCAATAATAAATCTTCAAATATTCACAATATACAACGCACTTTATCACTCGTATGTGTTTATTTTGTTTTGTTTTGAGGTTACCTTGAGCACGCGAACCGCGTCTCTCGCGGCTGGCCACTGACTGTAATGTACTGCTATTGTAATACGAGTATAGCCAATGGTACAGTGTAATTAACGAATAGAGAGGTCAACACAAATTTTATAGTTATTGCAAACATTTCAAAAGTAAACTAATTAAATATGATCATAGTGCACGCTTGTAAAAATATAGTACTTTCTAAGTGTAAAGGAATAATTATACAGTAATGGTATTAGGAAGTAACATTGTTGCAAACTTATTTACTGTAACACTAGTTCACTCCTTTTTGAAATCCCTAGGTCCTAGCGTTTTTTTTTTGTTTTTGAAGAGTACATGTTTAAAATATTAACACGTTTAGTGCCATTTTAGTGCATTAAAATCATAGTGGCATTTGTCGTGTTAAGTAACTATTAAATAAAGGGTGCCAGTAAGAACACCATTTTGTGTGTCCATGGACTCATTCAGGGTTCTAGACAAGAATGAAGTTAATTCGATCCAAAAAGTATATAAATAAAAGGACAGAAAATTTTAATCAAAATAAAGCGCGATGTATATTTATTTGCGAATCTAAAATCTCTGTCGTTTTATTAATCTGTGGACGATTTCAAGTGAGAAAAAATAGAATGATTACCGTCTTTACGAAAGAATTGTTAAATAAAACATCGTCTAAACGATCGTGCTGTGCCGACTAACGATTTCGGATGTTTGGAATAAAATAAAATATAGTGCAAGAACGCTAGAGATGGTGACCTTGTGCGAATAGTTAGCTTCAAAAGCGAGTACAAGGTTCAATCCGCGGATGGAAAATTCTTTTTAATCCCAGAATTCCTTACATATTCTACAAAATGGAGACTATAATCTTTAAATCTTACATGTTAAAGTTGTTTTTCGTGGCCTCTATTTCACTTGAATGTTTTGTTAAGCCACGAAACGGATTAAAAATACGTTTTTACCATCATGTAGGTCATGTATTCCAGATGGTTTGTATTATATTTCATTACTAGCTGTGTCTGCGACTACGTCCGCGTGAAATACTTGCAACCCTTTTTTCACGTTGAAAAGCCTATATGTTCTTTCTCAGGTTCTAGACTATCTGTGTACCAAATTTCATTTAAATCGGTTTAGTAGTTTTGGCGTAAAAGCGAAACAGACAGAGTTACTTTCGCATTTATAATATTAAGTAAGGATAATTTAAATAAACAGTGTATTACTGGAATCTTGAAACTGTGAGAATTGTAGATCCCAAAAAGTGCTATAAAAAAGCCAACAATTCTCTCTATCTTTTACGGCTTTTTACAATAACCACTTTATTCTTTAGTAAAAGCAATTAAACATGCACTTTATTTAATATTAATCCTTATAAAAATGTGTTTTAATCAATAGAAATTAATATAGATTAATAATGACTTTCACAGTATATAAATCTGTCAAATACTTTAGAAGACTTTAGAAGATATCATAAAAACAAGCAATAAGCGGTACAAGATTTTTACATCGGACATCGCCGGGAGTGGGGTTGCCAGGTCGCCAAACCTAATAGCCGGACAGACCAGCCAGTTTGGCCGGACGTTTGGGTAGAAAGGTACAACCTGTATTATTTAGAATTTTGTCTCAGTATTAATAGATACACTCTCGTTTAGGAAATGTAAAAAGCCTAACAAAAGCCGGAAAACCGTTTATTTTGGCCGGACTCGCAATTAAAAAGCTTACCTATGTCCGGCTTTATCCGGACGCCTGGCAACGCTAGCCGGGAGGCCACTACAGATATGACAGAAAAGAGATCAGATGTATATTCTTTGCCACTAGGGCTGGTTATTATAATAAATATATTATATTAATACAAGGGTCACTGTAATGAAACCTACAGTATTATTTCAACATTGCGTTGCTGAATCTGCTTCGGAACCTTACATAATACCAATTTTGTATGTTCGGCTCTAATTAAACTAGATAAAAAGGTTCTGTGACGGTTTACTTACAAAAATTATACTTTTTAATTTGTCAAATTAGATGATTACAATTTTAAATCATCATCATGTACCTGGCCTTTTCCCACTCACGTGGGGTCGGCACACAAGGTTTTATAAACTTAAAGTTTTGGCTTAAGTTTTTACGGCCGGCCGCCTGCCTGTCGCCAACCTTACTTGGGAGGAATTTCTTAAAATTAAATATAATATAAACAATTAAATTATTATTATTACAATTTTTAATAAGAATATTTTTTGCACTACTTAAATATATCTGTTACCTTTTCCGTTATATTCTAGAAAAATATGCTGAATACCTCGAGAATATAACTCCGAATGATCAATAGCAGAGCTCAACTTAAAATAGGTTGACCCAACGCTCCCTTTCCGTATTAGTTCGATATCGTGAATGACCTACTTTCTATTTCAAAGTTTTTCAATAGCTACACAATAGCTATATTTCCAAATTATCTTAGTGACAATGTCATGGTCGGGTAGCACCTGACGGCTTTTGTTTTTCTCTGATTAAAAACAAAGCTTTTTTTTGTATCATAAGATAGCAAACGAGCAAACGGTCACCTGAATACGCCAAAATAGGGAAGCGACCTTTGCCCATAGACATCCGCAATTGTAGATGCGTTGCCGACCTTTAATCGAAAGAGGAGGGAACGCATACGAAGATGATATATGCTCTTTCTGTGCGTCAAATCTACATCCCTTCCCATCCCTTCCTTATAAGAAAAGAGTGGGAAGGGAACATGGAGTAAAGTTAGGCCTCCGGCACGCACACTCATCAAATGAAACGAGGAATTGCTTCCAGTTTACGTCTGTCTTCCGTGTGGTCGTGGTATTTCACCGGTCGACCCGGCCAATTCGTGCACCCAACAAATAATGTTCTAACACTGTTCGGTACAGATGCACTATAGTTCGTCATCTTCAATGACGAACTATATTTTTGAATTTCGCGGTTGACATATACAGGTTTCATGTAGGTAGATCGATTCATTTTTATTCTCCCGCACAAGCGGGTAGTTAGAAATCCCTCTCCGCTACGGACGGGCGTGGGGCCTGCGGGGGGCTTGTGCGGGGAAGGAGTGAGTCGAGAGAGCTCATCGTGTCAGCATAGGAAGTGGTCGGCAGTTTGATAGCACATCGGACGTGTCTATTATTTTTTAGCGTACAGGGTCGCTAAGTTTACGGTTCCGCGTTCGGTTCGATAACGAGGCGTCTATAGGGCGCTTACGGGAAGCGGTGCATCGGGTGCATCAGGAGTGCGGCATTGCTGGCGCCTTTAGACTGTATGACAGTGACTTATTTGACTCGACTGACACCGACAGAGTGACCAGGCACCTGCAGGCGGTGAACGGGGCATCGAGTCGGTACGCGTAACTTTTTTTTTTCATATATCTTACTGGCTTTAAAGTTTCTTGTAACCACGTACTTTTCTGAATTTATTTGAATTTTAAGTTACTTATTGCTGCTCTATGAAATAGTACTATAGATACTTTTATATTCGGATATTCCAAACTATTTACATTTCATTGAGGCTTAAATCGCTGCTATAACGAATTGGGACGGAATATTATCATCGTAAAAGGAAATTTACATTTATATTAAGTTATTTGTTAAAGCCGATACTGCGGATAAAAAATATGGAAACAACGACATTTGGTGTAATGTGTTTAATTTAAATGAAAGTTTGCAAAAGAATTTGTGTCTTTTATAGTAAGAATTTCAAGAGTATGTTGTGATTAAAATTGGCAAAAACTTTCGATCGTTTAAATATACTGATAGAGAAAAAATTATAATGTTATCTCTTCACATAATTTAGTGCTGTAGTAGTAGTATTTACAAAACGATAAGTCTTAGACTCTATTTCCACTAAACTTGCAGCTACTAGACGCTTAGAGAAAAAAGAAGTGTTTCTTAACATAACTTATCAATTAATACCAATGGATTAACGAGTTGACGTATATGTCGCTAATCCAGTGACATTCAATCTTTTTAAACTTTTACCAAATATTTGAGATGATAAAATTACCTGGTCTTTATCTTCCTGTGACTTTGGCCATAGCGTGACATTCAACACAATCTCTCCCATATCCTGGTTCGGTTTGTTCGGATCTTGTAGACAGAGTACCAGATCCTGGGTTCTGCCGAGTTCCAACGCTGTCAGATCCAAATAGCACATCCCCATGAAGTCATCTTGTAGACCCCAGTCGTAATCAAACACCTGGAAGTATAGTGAATGTCAGTTAAAACTTCTAGAAGTTTAAAAAGCTTTTCAACCTGAATTTTCCTACTAGAATTCTTTTCAGGATAAAATAGCGCTTGACAAACGATTACACCTGAAGTGTAGAGTGCTAAAGTGGCTTAAAGACAGCTTATAATTTTTATTACAATAAATTATTTAAACTTTCGTGAGACCTTTTTATAGACTAAATATAAACGGCTAATACTCACACAATCTATCCGGTCTCGCCACTAACAGTCCCTAACCCTAAAGAAGAGGCCTTGATGGGATCAAAACTAGAGGGTGCCGCCACAGAATAAATTGCGTGAGTTTCAGCCGTTTTTATTTAGTTTTATTACATGTCGGGAAAGTTGTTCATTTCAAATTTTCTTATTGCAAAACTTGTAGTGCGTAAATTAAAATAATAAAAAAACAGGAGGCCTAATTTTAGTCCTCTACCCCTACCCACCCTTTTCTTATAAAGGAAAGAATGGGATAAGGATTTGTCGGAGAAGGGGACGCATACTAAAGAGAAATATTATTTTTCTGTGCGTCCATTCCTCCGTTGATTAAAGACGCATTTGCAATTACGGATGTCTATGGGAAGCGGGCGGTTCGCTATTTCACAGAATCAGGTGGTCACTTGCTCGTTTGCCACCTTATGATATAAAAAAAACTAAGCGGTAAAAAACGCTTATCATATGACATAACGAATAAACATCACAACTGCAGAAAAATTCGTGTACGATATTAATATTCTCTGGAAGAAATATTTTGTAACAAAACAATGGTATGATCAGCCATTGTTTGCTAATTTAGTTAATGTACAATTTTAGTGTTACGGTGAGTTTCCACGGCACTGACACTTGTATTGACACATATTGTCATCCATTACATATTCAATGAAAAAATAGAAACAGCAGCGATAGTCGAATACTTCATCGTTACAACTGAAGGTTTAGAGTTCAATGTCACTTGTCAATGTCAGTAAAAATTTAAGCCTTTTGCTAGAGAATGAAAGGGTTCAGTACACAAAAACTGGTACACATGTACATACCTTAAGTTGTACTGGTACGAATGGATCCTCTATTGGTACGGTGAAGCATTCATCCCATACTGGATTAAGGTCTCTATACACTATTCTCGATTTGTGCAACAGTCTGCCGCCAGCCTTGAATTTCACGTACGGGTCACTGGTGCCTGATAACAAACCTGGTTTTCGACCCCACAAAATGTATAATTAGATTAAAAAGCGAAAATAAAAATTTATAAAGTAAGCTCTACTACTCGATGATATTTTTAATCTATGACAAAAGGCCAGACACCAATTTTTCTTATTAAAATTTTTAAACCCAACTTCTATAACTGTGTTATTACTCGTACACGAAAGAAAACCCCACTCGTTTACTTTTAAAATACAACATATGATTTTGGGCGTTACATTAAAAAAATAAAATTTTAACTAAACACGAGAATTATGATTTACATTTTCCAATTGTATTATTTGTTCTGAAATCCAATATAACTTAAAGTTAAATATAATGTGTTTAAATTTATACAAAATTCTACTAAAGCAAAAGCACTAAACTACGCGCAATAAAAAATGTAAGGTGCAAATAAAAAGAAAAAGTATATTTATTTAACGTTCCTTAATACGTGTATTTGTGTAAAAGAAGATAAGTGGTTTGTTTTAAAATTGTTTTGTATTAAATTTAACATAGAATAATAAGGTTTAGAACAATATTAAAATATGTTATTTTAAAATTATAAAGTTTTAGTTACATTTTGAATTAGTAATTAAATAAAACATATTTATTTCAGTGCGCTAACGCAAGCTGTACGTCACTGATGCTTTAGACTGAATCAGTTTAAAAAGGAAATATTTTGTAAAATTAAATTAAATATTCTAAACCTTTTGCTCATGTAAATAAGGATCTTTGTGCTAATAAAAGCAAATATTATTACTTTTTTTTTGAGTGATAGTTATTAAAAATATTTTCGTGTGACAGCCAATCTACGTGTTATTTTGAGGTTGTGTTGTGTTTTGTGGTGTGCGTTTTGAACTTACCGCTTTTATCCATGGCGACTAAATTTTGGCCTCTTTTTAAATGTACCCTAAGTTGGAAGAATGCGAATTGTCTTAATTGTTGTTCCCTTAATTTTTGCCCTTCGTCTGGTTCCTGAAAATGAAAGAAATTGCTCATATTATTCCTAGTGTTTTCAAATAGTGATAAAAGGTATAATAACACAACCATTTTAAATATGCGTCGTATATTGTTTCGAGAAAATCACTTCTTCTCAACAAATGTGGTTGGAATTAAAATTGGTGCTGTAAAATCGTGTGAAATCTTCGCCATCAAACTATCCTGACGAAAGAAAAGCGACCAACCTTCATAGTTAACAAGTAGGTTATCTATTTTTCTATATATTTTTGAGGGAAACTAACATGTACTTAAAAAGTAAATTACGTTTTATTAATAAATTTTTGGGGGAAAATGTTCTAATTTTAAAATGTCACGTACTAAGACTTGATTACGAATGTCACTGGTATGCATTAAATTTTGTTTTCTTTCACATATTAAAGTAAAGTTTTGTAACATTTTTTGTATTGCTTATTGTTATATTGTAATGGGGAAAGGAAGTCTTATCGTATTAACTATGTAGGTAACACTGGTGGTAATAACTGTCCATTTATGAAAGTTATAGTAGTTTGAAGAAAAACATTTTGGAAACTAATTTTAATATGGAAATTTCACCGCCATGTTTTCCGTGTTCTTTTCAGAATTTGTTTGCATAAATTATTTTATGAAAAGAGGTTATCATTTTGTTCAACAGAAGTAGGAAAGAACTTCAACTTAACATTGTAAAAATTACTCTTGTATTAAATAGAAAGAATTCACAGTAATAACATTTATTAATTCAGAATTCAGAATTTATAGTAATAGCAAAGAGATACCAATCGACATAAACAACTTGATACTTATGGTCAATTACGTCATATTTCTACTTTTTATGAAAAGAAAACAAAAGCTATAAAACCTCCGTTATCCATTGCTATTTTTAGAAGAGTTATAAATGCGTAGACAGTCGCACTTTTGTGTCGTGGGCGGTTTTCGCGAAACTTCGAACGTTCGAAAGTCATGCTCGGCAGTCGTACAGCAGCTAATGCAACTACGGACTTTTTCAGTACATAATATGTTACGATGAAGGTAAATATAGTAATGCAACCTGCATATATATAGGAATAAATTCAAAGATATATATGTATTCAATCCGTGTAGTGGGTCAGCGTGGTTGATTCAAGCATAGTCACCCTTAACATAGGGTAGACTCCGAGCCCTTCGATTGACGACGACGACAGTATTTCAAATTTAGTATTTACATATAATTTTACTCACCAGTTGTAAGTCGGCAGGTATGGGCCGTTGTAGGTGTGCAGGTGTACCAGATGTTGACGGTTGATCGATCGATAGTTGACGAGTTGTTGACAAATCTGATGAAGAAAAATCAATAATAAGTTGTCAAGAATGACACGGATAACTAGTGAAAATAGACAGTATCTAATATCTCATTTGTTCTGTCTAGGAATTGCCGATCTTCGTCCTTGTCTCTCTTAAACGTTTTCCAACTCACCGTCTCGTTTTCGGAAGAGGCGCATACTTCGCCACTTCCTGACTGCAATCTTAAGTTTCTTCATAAGTACACAGTTTAGGAACGCGTTCGATATTCTCTGCCGCCATTTTGAACACATTTATAGTCTGTATCAAGTTTTATTATTGTCTATGTAATTGTCGAATATTAAATGTTGCATTTTTAACACTTTTTAGTAATTTAATTAATTAACATACAGTAGTAACATATACATCAGAAAGTAACAAAAAAAAAGTTACTAATATTATAAATGTGAATGTTTAGATGGATGCATGGATGTTTGTTTGAAGTTATCTCCGGATCTGCTTAACGGATCTTGATAAAATTTTCTATAGATGTAGAACATAGTCTGGAAGAACACATAGGCTACTAATTAAGTTTTTTTAACATCGCGCGGACGGAATCGCGAGCGTCAGCTTGTTATTTATATTATTAAATAATAATTTTTAATTCTAAAAAAGGAAATGCAATATTATTGTATTATTAGAATACGTGATAAAAACGAATCGGAATATAGTAATAGAATAGAATTTGGAATAGTATTATAATTACAGATAGCATTGAATTACCTAATGCAAATAAATTTCTATTTATACAATAATAAATTATTCCCGTTATTTCTAGCCAAATATATTATTTTATATTAACAATAAATAAGAATTTTATTAAACTGGTACACGATAAAAGGGTAAATTCCTTTTCTGGATATAAAAAAGAAATGTTCACACTGTTGTTGGTTTTTGGAACGTTGCCAACAATGTCAAGGGCAACTGCGTGAGCGAAATTTTTCAAAGACAAATTATGTTTACCGTCTGTCATGTCCGAAATTGAGTTGTTGCGAATTTCTTACATTTAAAATTTTAACGTTTAATTTTGTGACGGTAAATTTAATTATGACAGTATTCTTTTATGAAATACCTGAGTAGAACCTGGTTAAACAAGAATCCAAGTGCGCCATATTTTACTCGCTTATAGAGGATTCTCTCTTACACGAGTTTAATGCTTATGGAGGTCGTCTGTAAACCAGACTCTTGCTTATCCAGGTTCGACTGTACTTGAAGACTCATGAAGATTGTTTCTATTATTTTGGTAATCTTTGATTGTTGCGTATTAGAATTCAGTAGAAAACATTATATATTTACTTGTGTACGTTGTTTAAATATAATATTTGCAAAGGATCGATTATTGAGTTGTACTATCTCTTATCAGTAGCATTCACTCTTAAAATGGAATAACGGATTATAATCATACAAATTGTCCGATGCAGATAGTTGTCACGCAACACAGCCATTAGGTAATTAAAAAGAAATATTTTCTATCTAATATATAAAATTCTCGTGTCACAGTTTTCGTTCCCGTACTCCTCCGAAACGGCTTGACCGATTTTCATGAAATTTTGTGAGCATATTCAGTAGGTCTAAGAATCGGCCAACACCTATTTTTCATTTTTTTTAACTGAGCGCGGACGGAGACAGCTAGTTTACTCTATAATATTATAGATGCTATTAGTAGTCACTATTAGAAAGTACACTTATAAACGTTACTGCTCCTCATCAAACCCTCCTTCAAATGTCACTAAGGGCGTAGTAAGATATAAGCTTAATAACCTAATAAAGAATTTAAGTCTGGCTGATTGTAAAGATTTGGAAAGGGAAATATAAAAGTCCCGAACTGAGTTAGTTGATAAATGAAAAACTGTATTGTTGATAAACTTTTGTGGAACATCGCGTGTAGACTGCTGAAATATTAAAACGTCCCTGACGTTCGTCACTTTCACTGTATTGTTTATTGTTATGTAAAGAAATACTATATTATGTTGTTCTATTTTCTTTTGTTTCTCGGCCGTTTACCTCAAAATTGATTGAATTAATACTTTTATGTAGGTTACACAAACACATATTACCAATCAATGCGTTATTTTATATCAGGATTTTGTAATTTTGTGGGATAAAGTGATGTGATTTATATTATATGCATAGCTAATTTTGTGATATACTTAATTAAATTTGTTTAAGTATAAAGCCATTCGTTTACAAAACGTAAAATATCAAAAACAAATGGCTGTCATTAGGTGACATTTGTATTAAGTAAAGATAACTTGACACGAAGTCTCAAGGTCACAAAGGTCAACAAAGTGGGATATCACGTGATGAATACGTAGTTGATGTAATTCGTGAATAGAATTTAACTAAAGTGACTGTGTTGAAGATTGATTCCATTTTGTTTTTTTTTTTTTTAAAAGAAATACTACATACTGTAGTAGTAACAATATATAGTTTAGCTTTGATATCGTATAAATAGTAGAAAACTTTTGCTTAGACAAGAAGACGTAGTAAACAAAGTAATAAAGATTGTGTACGGAAATAATTCGGTTTTTCTTCTTTAATTGCTTAAGCAATAACTCTGCTACGAATTATCAAAGGGATAGATTTAATGAGTAGACAAATATAATAAAATAAGCCATTTTACTAATACAGTCAATGACAAAGTTCTGGCACTTAACATGGCATTAACTAAAGATTACGATTAAAGCGTTTATTGTCTGGTATTATGAAAAAAAAAACATTTTGTTTATTATGGATGAGAGACAAAGATGTGCCTTTAAATAAATAAAAAAAAAAACAGTCATTGAAATTGCTTACACATTACATTGTTTAACATTATTTTAAAGATAAGCTTTTGATTTTGGCACATCATCGCTTTGGTATGAATTCAACTAGTTTATGCTCTTGCCTAAAAACAAAACAGTAACAATATTTTCATTTCTAAAATAGCAGTCGTTTTTTTAATTCAACTAGTAGTCGCTCACAACTCCGTCTGCGCGGAATTAAAAAAACTATTTAATTAGTAGCCTATGTATTCTTCTGGACTACATTCTACATTCATTCCATCCAGATACGATGAGTGGTTCGGGAGAACCTTCTAACAATCCATACATCTAAACTTTCGCATTTATAGTATTAGTAAGAAGTAAAATTGAATCAATAAAATGCGGAGCAATAGCCGTGTTCTAGGTAAACATGTATCCGACGTAAACTTGTCTAGACGGTACACTGTTCCCTTTACAAGACAAAGTAAATTCGTTTAGCTAACTCTACCAGCTCTTACTACCTTTGTATGTCTATAAATACAAATTCGTGTTTTCTTGTGGAACATTGATTCAGAGCACGGAACATAAATATTACTTTCAACAAAACAGTACAAAGATTAATCGTAATATTATTAACTAATAACATTTCTTAATAAATTTCAACACGAGAACAACGGCCGAAATCAATATTTGAATCTTGAGATAGATCCAAAATTATATTAATTGCTTTGTATGAAATGAAGTACAAAAATGATTATAACAAATATGTATTTTGTAATATTTACCTAATGGAACTCATCGCAAAAGTATCCTATTATGTTACATATTGAGAAGAGTAATAAATACAGATATATAATCAGAATTAATAGGAAATCCGTGTTCACCGGATAGCTGATAATGTACAATGATTACAGTAACGCCAAATAAACGCATTTTGAATATAAATTAGCTACAACAATGGTTGAATACGAAACTTTATCTCATGTAAAAAATTGACATATTAAAGCGCCACTCGAAAATAATGTTGCCGTCACTCTTTTTCTTTGAAAATAAAATAACAGGGTTAACAATGATTTAATACAAGTGTTTTGGAAGTGAAATTTTACGATGTTTAAAAATAGATTTTCTTTACAATATGCATCCTTTTAGACTATTATTTTGTCACGCAAAGGATTTAATATCATTGATATAGTTTCCCCAGCTATGTAAACGGGTACATGAATCGTTTTATAAAATAGTAGACAACCGAATAATCTATTCAGAATTTAGTGACAGCCTACAACTAGGGTTAACAACTGCTTGATAATATGACGGTTGCTACCTTTATATCCAATAAATATATCAGTTGTATGTTGTCAGCTGTATGAGGATCATCATCATGAATTTGGACATTAATAAATTACTTAAAATTACAAGAAGTATTGCTTTGCGTAGGTAAAGTTTTAAAGTATAAACCAGTCAAGTGAAAGAAGAAAGAAAGTATGGATAGATTGCGTGAAAGAGGATATACGTAAGAAGTGAGTGAATTCTGATATGACAGCTGACAGAAATGTATGGAAGACTAATTCATACTGTACCTACCACAAATCTTTATAAATGGATAGATCATACTTTGGAAATGACAGCGTTTGCTTCGTTCAAACTTAAACGCGCCTGTTGAAGTTACTGGTAGTTTATTCTATCTCTATTATTAGTTCCTCACCACCATCCTCACCACCGCTACCAACCGCAACCATCAGCGCCAAAATGTAAAATCAAATAGGCACAAAAGACAACGGCTTATAACCTGTCAATGTACAGAGGTTGTTGGTGCCGAGCCTCCGTAGAGAATAGGATAAGATGATAAAGAAAAGAAATGATTCAAGTGTATAGGTTACTTATTAAGGTTTTTTTTTAATCCGCGCAACGGACTCAGGGGCAAAAGTTAATATCTATTATATTCGGGGAATTTAGGATTCCTATGTTATTCGTAAAGTGTATAAAAAGCACCAATTATGAATTTCAATACTACTTTAAAAATCGAGCAATGTAAGTGAGAAAATTTCTTCTGAATAATATTCAATTTTGAATTCACTTACAGTTCGACCCACTTTGCAAATATTACGTAAGTAACCGATTGGAATTGCGAGCTACAACTTGAACGCTAACTCATTTCGCGCCGTGTTGGACTTAATAGATATATATTAAATACTAGTAGTTGCCCGCGACTTCGTCAAGGCGGAATTAAAAAAGAATCTAACAGTAAATTTTGTAATAATTATATCAACCGGGTACAGTGTAGTTTCCCAACCAAATCCTAAATATAAAAACTGCAATTATTGAGAAAGAAACCCATGAATGTACTTCCATTGAAATAGATGTACAAAATATGAATGAAGAAACAAATAACAAGCATACTTTTGGCTCCAATGCGAATTACAATGTCAGTAAAGGTTGTCCTAGACCAGTGATTCTCAACCACTGTGCCGCGGCACTTTTGTGTGCCGCCAAATTTCAAAAGTGTGCTGCCAAATTTTGCAAATATATAATAATGTTAATATTATTAAATTATATCATTTAAAAAGAAAAATATTTTTAGCATGAATATATATTTAAATCCAAATAGTTGAAAAAAAATATTTGCGTCTAGAAATGATACGTCTAATAATAGATACAATTAATTTTATACAGTTGATAAACTATTTATGCAGTGTGTTGTGTGTAAGTAAATAATTTTTATTTTTTTCTTTGTGTGCCGCCAAATTATGAAATTGTTAAATATGTGCCGCAACAAAAAAAAGGTTGAGAATCCCTGTCCTAGACGATGTAATTTCTTAATTCCGATTCCAGGGACTGCATATTTCCATAAAGATACATCGCTATTTACATGTAATCCCCTAGTAGTCCATTCCAAATTTCCACTGCGGCGACGGAGACTGCTTTAATGAAAGCACGCGGCTAGGCTATAAGGGAAAAGCATCGGTTCAGATATCCTTGTTTGACTATAAGTTAGTGGGAGCGGAAGGTTAAAGAGACAATAAAAATTGACTTAATTACGTCTGAGTACAACAGACTAACTAGAAAGAAGGTACCTTTTTATGTTATTTTTACGGCCTCTACGTTGTCGGGACGCTCGCTTTTATTATCTACGTATAATACCTTCCAAAATAGACTTCACATAAGCTAATATTAGAATTTATTTATTAATGAATTATTTTATTTAAACTGCTTAGTTGGTGTTGGTTGGTTCACTTTTTTAACACAATTGTTTAGAAACTTGCTATAACATAAGCTTGGTAGCATTATAATTATTGTTGCTGTTGAGAGCTAATTAATCGTATGAAATTATAGCCAGGAGTACAATTTCTCAAGTCTCAAGTTTCCAGTTCATTTGTCAATGTCTTTAGCAAGGCTTGCTGAAGCCGCTGTTGACGGCAACTAACATTATAGTGTATTATATGATGTAAGTTATTAACGTTTAATTTCGAGATAGAAATCTTATATGTTTATTGCTATCGTACTCAGAAATGTATTTAGTTATTTAGGATGACCCATACGAGTAGTATTGCCTTTCTAAATCTACACTTAGTTTATTGCACTTTGGAGACTACTAGAGGACTCTTAGTGGAATTAGAAACCTCTTACGTATAATGTTAAATGTTATTAATTCTTAAAATTAATAGACAAAAAATAAAGGCAGTAATATATTCGTTTAGGTACTAACCTAAACGAACAATGTAATTACTGAATTACTAAATTGCCGTCATTTATTTACTCTGCATCTTACGCAAAGGCACAAACTGTTGGCAATTTTATTATGAACCCTCCTGAAACTGGGCTTACAAATGTTATGATATAATATCATTCCATACAATAAAACCATATAGGTTATGAATATGTACAATTATGTATAATATACGTTACATAAATATAATGTACAAGTGTTAACAATGTTCAATTTAATATCGGTAGTCTTTGTTCAAAAATATGCTCCCATTGATAGACCAATAAAAAATAATAGTTTTAAAATCAATTGTTTACTTTTTGAGTTAACCTGAAACTTATGTGCACATTTATAGATGGACTAGCTGTCCTACGCGACTCCGTCCACGCGGAATTAAAAAGAAGACTTAATTAGAAGCTGGTTTCCTTCGAGACTTTGTGCTAAATTTCATCAAGATCCGTTGAGCCGTTCTAGAGATACCTTCAATCTATCCATCCATCACAACTTTCGCATTTATAATATTAGTAAGATTACTTATAAAGTATTTTAAGTTAAAATCTCAGAGGAGACAACTAAATCTATAGGGAACATTCACTTGATGAGTTTCAAAGTTTGTTTTGTAACTTTCAATGGGAGTGGTTCATTCGCTATGAAGACGCGAGGGAAATTTCGTATGCAATACATGTTCAAAGTCGTGTCTAGAATAAAGGAATTTGTAGTACTAAAACGTATCTTGCAACACATTTCCATTCAATGTACTTATAAATATTTACATCTTCATTCTTTTAGAATTTTTGGCATGGAATATTAATGAGGGAATTTGGCGTCCCTTGCAGGACTTAATTAAAACAGATCAACTGTTTATTGATAAACCCTGTGAGATATATCAATTACAAACACACGATGGGTTTACAGACACTTTTAATATAACTTTGTATTTTGTACCCTGTTTAATATCAATAAATAAATAAAAAAAAACTTTGTGAAATCTTAATTTAAACAACATAGTTCAGTTCACAATTGTGTAGCATTTGTTTTTAAAGGGAAATAATAAAACTATCAATTATTCTTAGTAAATACCTATTTATATTAGTGTGAGCAATGCGCGTAAGGAACTTACGCTACGTTAAGTTTTACTTATAGAATTTTTTTATTTTGAATCGACTGGATCGACCGGTAGATCTCGATTTGACCACTTCTGGTCTAAAGCTATCTTTATGGTTACACTACCTTATATTATATAGTAAATAACAGTTTTTTGCGCTTAAACAATTAAGTCAATACTATAAATGCCTAATGAAGAATGATTTGTTGGTTCTTCGAACGGAAACATTATCATCATCAACCTGCCCTTATCCTTATGTAGTATCGGCACAGTATGTACTACTTCTCCGTACATCTATATCGGCCGTCATATCTGAATTTATCCCCTTCTTACGCATATACGTAAAAAAAAATCATAAAAATAAAACTTGAATGTCATGAAATAGGATTATTTTCCTATGTAAGGATTATAAAAAATCATACATACTTTGATTTATAATATAAAACAGAAGGAAATTATTATTTTTTTGGCTGCATTTGAGTTAATAGCTTTACCAATTAGGTGTAGCATTAACCGCAAATTGTCTACATTTTAAAATACAATTAATGATTGACTATCGTACACTAATCATTATTACATCTTATTTGAAAAAACGTATAAATCTAGTACAAAATTAGTTTCACACATTTAGGAACCGTAACCATAACAAAACCCATGAAATAATTACACTATTTTCACAAACACTGCATTCGCAAAATTACACGCAATATATCCGAGGAACCTCGTGTATATCACAGATAAAACAAAAGGTCGGGTCTCCAGCACGCAATCAAAAAAATAACGCGGGAAAATATAAAACGCACACCAAACACAACCTTCTCGCACGGCGCTGCGAGCAATACTGAATTCTGCTCATCTTTGTTGCTACTGCCTAAAACTAGGATTCATATAAATGTAGGTTAGGTTATACGGGTTCAATAGATTGGACAAAGGTTACATATCCAATTACAATTTTTTTTATGATTCCTTGTCTTGTAATCTTAGATGTCACAGAATTTTGCTACAAAACTTAAACATCAAATGTTATTAAAAAGGGAGAGAAACGGCTACGTTATTTATTGTGAAAGTATCGGTTGAAAGTTCTAACGGTGAAGGAAAACATCGTGATGCAACCTGCACATATCTGAGGAGAAATTCAATGATATGTGTGAAGTCAACCAACCCGCACTTGGCCAGCGTGGTTGACTATGTCCTAGTCACCCTTAACTTGGGGTAGGCTCCGAGCCCCTCGGTGGGGACGTATAGTGAGCTGATGATGATGATCGGTTGATTAATTGTTTCGGATTGGAATGTGTCTGATCTATTTTTTTTCCGTGAATAGATTGACATGTAATTAGATAGACAGTATAATTAGAAAAAATATTACTTTATTGGATACTTTAAACATTTCATCATCAATTCACTAAACGTCCTCATCGAGGGGCTCGGAGCCTAGTCTAAGTTAGGCGTGACTATGCCATAGTCAACCACTGGCACAGTGCGGGTTGGTTGACTTCACACATATCTTAGTATTTCTTTTTTATATATTATGTTTCCTAGATCTTATCAGATATTCTTTAAGGTATAATTAATACTTAAATACCCTTCTCAGTTATGTACAGGTTGCATCACGATGTTTTCCTTCATCGTAAGAACGTCGGATAACTTTAAACATTAGATCTACATAATTGGTAAAACATTAGAATAGATTCTCATTACAGTTTTTAATCACTTCATTTTGTAAACAATTAATATTTTTAGATAAGAAATACAAATTCTTATGCTATCTATTTATTAGAAAACTTTTCTCTTCTTTTGGTTTTAAGCATTTAATTATTTTCAAGAAAGTACATAACATGAAGTTCTAATGACTTATAAAGTTCAGCATATGACTTACTCCGTAATAACGTTGAGTTGGGAGACTTAAGACAACTCCCTAGTTTTGAGTTGTGTTATAAAATTTATATTATCTCAAATTATTTTGATATTACGATATACTAAAATAAGTAGTTTTCAAATTCGTTTTGATGAAAAAATTACGTAATATTTTCTCGTGAAGTAACTTGGTTATATTTTCTGCAGTTGTTTACCACTTTTTATATTAAAAGGAAACGAGTAACATATTACTAAAGTATTGAAGTGACCGCTGCCCATAGACATCTCCAATAACTTGAAAGGTTGCAGATGCTTTGCCTACCTTAAAAATACGGGGGTAATAATAGAAAATAAAAACTCCTTCCCCTCCAATTCTCTTTACTTTCTCGTCCTTTGCTTATTGATAACGAGATTAAAAAATACAGCATTGCGGTATGATCCTATTTAATTTAACCGTGAATCATAAATTAGAATCGTTTTGGGTGAGCATCCAAGAGTCATGTCCTCACCCACGTTTACGAGCATTCATATGTATGCAATATGAGTAACTCTAACTAGTCATGACATCTCACTCATTTCCTTTGGAAAAATGGAGATAACTATATATTTTTCAACAAGTGATTCGATAGTAAACTCATGGCTAATAAATAAAGTATTAATAAACAACGCACGATTTATTTTTATTGTAAGACTAACGGTCGTCTGCGAATTCGTAAGCGCGAAATTAAAAAAAACTTGCCTTTAATATGCCCGCGTGCAACGGCTACCTTCTCTTTCAAATCCTGTCCAAATCGGCCTAGTCGTTCCGCAGATTACCCGGAACAAACGCTGCCTTGCGTATTGACGCCCAGATAGACATACAAAGATTTTAACACGTTTTTCGTTGTCAGCTATGAAATATATATCTTTTCGATGTAATATATAGACACTTCAATGTTATTAACATATATAGATAAACTCTGAAAAGCACGTACGATGTCGGCACTTTTAACGTTAAAAAGTTGTCACCTTTGACCTAAGCTCGAGAATAACTTAATCGTGATTAAATTTAACTTGGCTTTAAATGTGCCGAAACATCAACTTTTCTATTAACTTGTTTATTGTCATAACTAAAAACTAAAAGTTAATTACGAAGCAATTTTAATCGTTTTTGTTTAAATAAAATCCATCACTCCTATGAAAAGGATACGGAAATTAATATTTAATTGAAACTCATAAGTTGAGACTTGAATGACGCTAAGGAAAATCTAACTCATTTAAAATACTCGTACTTTCTCTCTTTTATTTTCATTTACTTAGAAAAATACGGAGACAACCATATGCTTTATGTATATTTTTAACAATGGAAACCACAAACAAATCAAAATAAAACACAAATACAGCGCGAAAACCTGTAGAGGGTGCTACGCTTTCCGTAGCATTTGTAGGCACTACGTAGAACTTTCACTATATTACAATGTCTGTTATGAAAAATATTTTCCGTTTCATTTATTTTGCTCATAATAAAAGGTGCTGTCGAATAGTTGCTAGTACTTATATGAAAAATGCAATAAGACATTCAAGATGCATTCACTGAAATAATTAAGATTTGAATAAAATTTTGTACTATATTTAAATAGAAACAAAATAAGATGCACTATTGTTTAAGGGTAAATTAAATTTGTACATCTTCAACAAGAAACGAACTGAATAAAATTAATAATACGAACATTTAAAATATGAAATATTGGATTAAATTTGTCGTTTATGCACACAGGCAAAGATAATTTACTTTTAAAAGAAACATTAGATAGTTATAATTACTTACAAATATCAGCTATGTCGTTAAAAACACCAAGCACATCCATTCCTATTGTCTTGTATTCAAAACAACACTACACTAGATTTATGGGTCCTATGTATAAGGGCCAAAGTAACAAATTGGTGATTTAACAACATGCACTAAACACGAATACACATTTACAGGTATTAACGTGTTTTTGCTGAAGTGCCTATGCGGCATCTTGTCCTATATGGTTGAAACTTTGAGAGCCTCTCCTGAGAAGTTGTCAATTTGCATATTGGCCCTTATACTTATTTAAAACGTATTGAAAAATTAATTAACACAATTAAGAAAAATTCAAAATGATTCGAAAAAATTGCATTTGATAACAAAAACGCATTTGTTGTACACAACTTGCTAACACAACTGTAGTTAAATCACTGATAATAATAACCTTCGTACTAAGAATGGCCACAAGTGTTGATTTACTTAAATGAGGACAAATTAGATCAAGGATCATGTAGACTGCCTGAGATCATGTCTTGTGTTAAACTAAAAGTAAGGGGGACTCAGAGACCTTAATTGACCGTTATGGGAGTCTCTTAGTGTAGGTTTATCATATGAAATCTTTACTAACAACTTTAATTGCGGTAGTTAGTGGTATATCTTTCAATAAGATTGTTGTAAATGCAGTGTACTTAATGTTCGATGGAGAAAATGTTACTGTACTTAGTTATTGATACATAAAATTATTATGAAACAATGACTGTTAAAATGTACTTATTCTGAAATAGACTATAATTAAAATAATTAAAGTTAATTTATTTCTTGAACTTGTGGCTCGATGACATAATGTCGACATGAATAACGTCGTAATATAATGGACTGACATTGGTGGGTTCAAGTTCATCTTTAATAACCTGTTTGATATGATTAATGACTTCTGCACTTTAGTAATTGAGTAATTTTTTTTTTGTACGTCACAATATAATTTTGATTTAGTACAATGTGTATATAGTGGGTTATATAAATGCCTACAAAGCCTCGAATAAAGAAATAAAAAGCATTATCGTTAATCGTAATTTAAGGTCCATTTGATTAAATTTTACAACTTTTTTAAATTCAAATGAACAAAAAAATACAAAGTGTAATCTATGACAATTGTTTATTAAGCAGTTTTTGTTTCAGATCAACATTTTTCTTAATATTCTGCCATCTTTAACAAGGTTTTCGAACTTAATTCCAAAAAAGGACAAAGCAAGGAGGCGCTAATAAGAATGGTACAAGCGTCACTAGATGGCGCGGTTTTAAATATTTCTTTGTGCCCCAAGAGATGGTGTTATAAAAACAAAATACAATGCGTTTATAAAATTTGATAAAACCCAATTTATTGTATCTGCTGGTATTGTTATTGATATAAAAATTCCAGTTCACATGAATATTAAAATATCTTGATTTTTCGAATATAGCGTCAAATGGAAATCCGTAATTTCTACCTACCCTCAGGGTCACTGATTTTCTGTCCAGCGCCCTGAGCGGTCGCCCATCCGCGTCGTACCTACCTAATATAATAATAATAATAATAATAATAATAATATAACGCCAGTACTACCGCTGTGAGACAGCTTAAGCAAAATGGAGAAGTGATGTTGCTTTAAAATAATGCCTCACAACGGGAAGTCTTGTTATATTCATCTCCTTCGTCTAATAAACTGCGCGTCGTTTACTCGCAGTCCACGCGTGGTAGCCGTCCATGGATATTTGTCGAGTACACGGTGTTCACTCATCAACGTGCCGTGTAAACGCCTCCATGTTTTACTGCCAGAAGTGATAATCAACATATACTAGACTCGCCTTTCTTTATCCGATGCCGTGGCGAGTGCGCGGGCGTGCTGTGCTCGGAGCTGTGGTCGGCGTACTCATTGCCGCTGCTGTCGGGCCCCGGCGCCAACGAAAACGTTGTCCCCGCCGGACACCGCTCGCGACTACGACTCCTCTGCCACCGACTCTGGAGGGTGAGAGAACCATAGATTTATATACATCCAGATATCATATTTCTTACAAATTCGATTTTTAAATCTTACTAATATTATAAATGCAAAAGTTTAGATGAACGGAACCAAACTCCGGAACGGCTCAACGGTTCTTGATGAAATTTGACACAGATGTAGATCATAGTCTGGAAGAATACATATGCTACATATCATGTTTTTTGTTTAATTCCGCGCGGACGGACTCGGCGACACCTAGTAGTGTTATAAATATTACGTTTCATTTGAATTGAAAATAATAATGATGACACATAATGATGACACATGTATAAATACGCCTATTTCCCACCACGCCACTTGCAATATGTAACAACTATAAGTAATTCATATTTTATCGAACCCTAACAGCTTGAATGAATAACTATACCGCAATTTGCACACGATATTAACACGTTTCTACAATTAATGAAATTGCAACAGTACAATGGTTAATATTGTAATTATATAAGTTCTTTTGCGACATTTTTGTACAGTAAATATTATAATAAATATTATTATAACATTTAAAGAAAAATAACAATAGTCGTTTTTAATTTAACGATTAACGATAAGCATAAGGGGCTTAATTAGTCAAGTAAAATAAATTTTCGAACTTCGAAACTATAGCACAAAAATAATAAGAAGGTAAACAATGTAAATACATATATTTATTTATATCAGTATCTATTTTCTTGGACTTTATGGACTTTTTCTTGGACAATATGGATCATTTAGGATCGAATATTGAACAGCAAACTGTCAACTTAAAAGGTGTAATTGTGAGCGTGAAATGTGTAGGAAATAAACGTTCTAGATTACACATGGGCTTTTGCAGTGGAACCTATTACAGTAAATATTGAGGTTATAATATCTTAGCGGCCCGTAACATCGTTTGTGTCGCAGTGCAGAACACAATTTAGGAGTATCGAAGCGTAAAAGCTAGTGGAGTTACCTTGAACCGCCGATATATTTGAATTGATTTATACCTTTAAGTTGGTGAAGAAGTGATGCGTGCGGTGTACAACCGAGAGCGGCGCGTGGTGGTGTGCGGAGCGCGCACGTGGCGGCGCTGGTCCGCTTTGCGGGGATGAACATGATAGCTCCGACGCAGACTTGCTCAGCCGCCCGCTCAGCGCCTCCGACCGCTCTGACAAACAATACAACAAATTATACATATGTGGACTTTTTTACATTTAAAAGCATAGGCTTATTAATATTATAAATGCGATAGTTGAGATGGATGGATGGATATTTTTCACCATGTATCTCCAAAACCGTTTAACGTATCTCGATGCAATTTGACACAGACGTAGAACATAATCTAGAAGAACACATAGGCTACTTACTATTTTTTTTTTAATTCCTCGCGAATGAACTCGCGGCCAAAAGCTAGTGTTAAATATAGGCTATTTACTTAGGGATATACTTATAGTATTATAATAATGAAATAGGTTTTAAGATATAAAAATCGTTCTATATGTTCTGTTTATCTGTAAAATGTGTTTTACCGCAGAGGAAAATAGAGGTCGTTACTTATTTTGAAACAATATACTCTACGTTCTAAATTCAAGAATAAAAACAAGGAAAACCTTTTCCTCCAATCTACCTAACAAGGTGTACTTTAGTAAATTTGCATAATAAAACGAAAATAGAACTTTTCTACAAAGAATAAACCTTTGTGTTCGTGGCATAATTTAGTACCTGATTTAAATTGCTTTTGAAAAGAAAATTCTATGTATATATCAACGAAACGGCTGCGACTTCTATCAAATGAAGTCACCAAGAAAAGAAATTGCAGGCTTTTAGTTGCAATGCTTTCAATTGTTCTCGTCTGTAAATTGTACAAAAAGGAAGATTTGTTTGTTATATTCTAATACATTAGTAGTCATTTTGAATCTTACTCAGTAGATAAAAATGCTTAAATGTTATTTGGTATGAAATAAAAAAACCTAGGTTTAAAAAAAACCATTGAAAGTACTCAATTCTCTGGAATGATTCAAATATGATAAAGCTAAACTAAGGTCTAGTTAAATCAAGTTATCCGACATAGATATTTACACAGCGTAACTTAAAATGGTCACGGGATAGAATTAAATTACTAACTTTGAATAGAACCTTGTCGCATTACGCGTTGTTTAATAATTTTATGTATGCGGGAGCCAACGAAGTTTTATGAGTTAATTTAGTTAAAGAAAAGTTTGGTTTTTTATAATAATCTAATTTATATATTAATAAAGTAAAACCTGGCTAAGCGAGAGACGAAGGGACCACAATATTTTTCTTGTTTATAGAGGTTTCTCTCTAACCTGAATTTCTCGCTTATGAAGGTTGTCTGTGTGAAGACAATGACGGACAATAACTCTCGCTTATAGAGGTTCCTCGCTTATCCAGGTTGAACTGTAATAAGTAATATTTAATTATTCTTTTCTCGCTCTTATTTTCTTGGTTTTCAAAATTGATTACTAGTTACACGTTACTGTCCTTAATGTGGAAAAATGAATGCAAAATATGGTGTTATATTTTGTGTCAGTGTTTTGGCAGTTCCCTACAAACGTATACTTCAGACATTACATCTTTACAATGTAAGTATAGTCTATACTTATATTATGAAGAGGAATGATAGGTATTATTGTTTGCAATAATAGGCTCCGAAACTACTGAGTTGATTTAAAAATTTCTTATACTGTTGGAAAGCTACACTACTACACTATGTCTGGGTGACAGACTACATTTATTACAAAACTTTTTTTTAGTTCGCGCGGGCGAAATGTCGGGCAACTGCTAGTTGGTAATATAATAATAGTTCAGACAAAAAGTTCTCATTTTAACAGCTATTGATATAAATCTTGTTGTGTAGTAAAATAAAGCTTTTAAGTTTAATACGAGCGTGCTTCACTTTAGGGATCACAAGGAATCCTTTCTCATATGTATTCAATGTAAAACTTGGTGTTAACATATTATTCACGTTTTTATACGGTTATTTAAATTTACAAATGGTTAAACATTTCTACATTCGTAACTCACGTGTGTGGTGAAAGAATTAAATTCGTATCCCACTTATGATCTATGGTTTTATAATATCAGTAGTAAAAAATAACCAAACGAATGCTACTAATTTAAGTTTTGTAATATTTTAGCCAGTGTTTTATCCTTTGGTGTATTTTTAATAATATTAAAAATTTAACACGCAATTTCGTTTATTAAACAAAACTCATGTCATGACCGCACGCACAATAATTAAGGTCACGAAACTTCTACTGAATTTCATTTTTGCCGACTTTGGTAAATGAAAATGAGTTATTAATGAATTAACTACATACAGTATTTATAAAAAGCTACACTGGTCAAAAGCGTATACGCTAAAAGTTAAGGATTTTCTTCTAACACTGTCCATTGTACCTCTTTCGCTAGTATAGTCATATAATCTGTGAATACATGTTCGTTAGCTAAACATAAGTGTTGAAACCATATTTCTTAACTATAGACAACTATAGTTGGATCAATTTACTGTGGGTTTCTGAAAATAAAACCTTTTAAAACATATTGTTATCTTTGTTTTGTCAAAGATAATGACAGGGATGTCGATATGTTTGTTCGATCAGTTCTTACATCCATGTGTCAAATATGATTTATTAAATTGGCCCAACTATACTAACTACTGTGAATGTAAGTTTCAATTATATCGGTCATATTTCAAAATGATGAATAATATAGTTAAAGAATTTGATTTCCTTTGCACTTAGTTTTCAACCTAATTGCAATGTAAGCGTCAAATATTTCACCTAAATGGGTAGAAAATAAAAGTCCTCGACTCTAAAAACGTGTGTGTCGCAATAAAACAATGCTAAAATTTGTTTAACACTTCGCGTGTTTTCTTGACAGCTCCTCGAAATTTGTGAACTACTAGAAGGGTCAATAATGAAATAAAACCACAACTGTATTCTGATCTGAGCGTGTCTTTATTTTTAACTCGCGGTCCGTATACATTACCACGCTAACCAAACCATAGTGCGATCTAATAAGAACACTACGCCATCTAACGACCTAAGTGATTACAATATGTGAGTTGCATCTTGAACATAGCGCCCACCAAGGACATTTAGTGGAAGAATGTCCTTGATAATATGCCAATGATTATAAACATGCCGTTGATTTAGATTTGTGATACATTATTTTTTATAAAGTTTATTGACAATATTACGCATAAGAGACAATTGAACATGTTGAAATTAACCAATACTTTATATAATGATTACAAACTAGTAAGAAAAATAAGATGCAAAAAAAAATAATAATAAAAAAGAACATGATTTAAGAAAAGTACTATGTCATTCTTCGAATACTGGTAAAATACACAGTTTATTAGTTGGCCTTTTTATAATACTAGATGATTTTGTGCGCAACGTAACTACACGAGTGATTTTATCATCACCGGGATGTTTCTCTATAATACGACCCATCAACCAACGACTAGGAGGCATATCGTCTTCTTTTATAAGAACGATATCACCAATCTTTGGTTCTTGAGCCTTGGACGACCATTTATAACGATGCATTAAATTGCTTAAATATTCTTGAGACCAACGTCTCCAAAATGATTGCAACATCCTCTGAACAAATTGCCATCGTGTTAGAGAATGAACATTTGAACTTTCGTAATTAGTGTACTCTGGTATTGAAATTATAGGTTCACCGATTAGAAAGTGTCCTGGGGTCAATGGTATTGGTTCTCCAGGATCATTAAGATTCATAACACTTATCGGTCGCGAATTCAGGCAAGCTTCGACTTGGGTAAGAAGTGTTGTAAGCTCTTCATAGGTAAGTGTCGCATCACCGATAACCCGTTTGAGGTGAAACTTTGTTGATTTCACTCCCGCTTCCCACAACCCACCGAAGTTGGGAGCATGTGGGGGAATGAAATGCCATTCAGTGTTGTTCGCCTCTAAATGTTGTGCTATAGAAGTTTGATATGGCGCGAGTCGCTGTAACTCTCTCGAAGCGCCTACAAATGTAGTGCCGTTGTCACTATAAAGTTTGGCACAATGACCACGTCTAGACACAAACCGTCTAAAGGCCGCTAAAAATGCTTGCGTACCCATGTCACTGACTACTTCTAGATGTAAAGCGCGCGTAGACATACAAACAAACAGACATATGTAGCCTTTATATGAATGGTGACCACGACCCTTTGTTGTCCTTACATTTATAGGACCTGCGTAGTCAACACCACTGTGCAAGAACGGTCTCGACGGGTTACATCTGACAGACGGAAGGTCACCCATTATTTGGGCCTTGGTACTGGCTCTTTGCTTAGCACAGGTCACGCATTTGTTAATGTGCCTTTTAACTAAATTTCTTGCTCCAAGTATCCAGTAGGCTGATCTTAAATAGTTTAGCATGAGCTGATTACCTCCGTGTAGTGTCTTGATGTGAGCGTCGGCTACTATTAAGCGAGTAAGATGTGCGTTGTTTGGCAATACTATTGGATGCTTCATCTGTTCGTCTAGCGAAGATTTCTCTAGTCTACCCTTTACTCTAATCAAACCGTTTTCGTCTAAATAAGGGCACAATGACTTTAACTTACTTTTCTTTAGCCGTAAGAACCCTTTGTCTTGCAATTGTACATATTCTTCCTTAAAAGTATCTTCCTGTGTTCTTCTTATACAGCATTCTAATGCCTTTTCGAGTTCTTTTTTCTGTAAATAGTCAGTATCGTTTTTACCTTTATTTTTAAATCGACGACAATATGCAATTACTCGTAGTAGTTTTGATAAAGAGGAATATCTTTCAAAAGTTTGAAATATATCACAATCCTTGCTTGAAGCTACAACAGCATAAACTTTTAATGTTTGCTCTAAGTCCGTTTTCAGAACATCTTGCTTTTTATAAATAATGGTTGAACTAAGAAAAGTTGGTCCAGAAAACCAAAGGGAATTCTCTACAAGCAAACTGGGTAAAAGTCCTCTTGATGCACAGTCTGCCGGGTTTTCCGTCGTTGACACATGGAACCATTGAGATGGTTGCATTGAAGTCAATATCTCAGATGTGCGATTGGCCACGAACGTTTTCCATCTGCTTGGGTGACTATTTAGCCAAGCTAAAACAACAGTAGAATCTGTCCAAGCGAAGATTTTATTCGTTGAAATCTGCAATACCTCCGCCGTTTCCATCAATAATTTTGAAAGGAGCACTGCTCCACACAATTCCAAACGAGGAATGCTGATCTGCTTTATAGGGGCAACTCTAGTCTTTGCAACTAACAAGGCAATGTTGACCTTGCCTGTGACATCCGTCATTCGCAAGTATACCACAGCTGAGTAGGCTGCCTTAGAAGCGTCACAAAAACCATGTAGCTCGCGGTCATCGTTGGAGTTCGTGCCAAGCCAGCGTGGAATGGCGATCTGGGTAAGATGAGACAATTCCT
Organism: Papilio machaon; assembly: GCF_912999745.1. Lineage (NCBI taxonomy): Eukaryota > Metazoa > Arthropoda > Insecta > Lepidoptera > Papilionidae > Papilio > Papilio machaon. The sequence goes on from NC_060010.1 coordinate 1,926,197, forward strand.
GTCGGTAAGTATTCCATTCTTGTTTCAACTCAGGATTTAATTCTTCATCCCACTCAATTCCAGCGAGCCATAATTTTTGGATAAATATTTTTGCTATCACTACACTCGGAGCTAGCCATCCTAGAGGATCGAACAAACGTGCTATATTTGAAATTACAGCTCTTTTTGTTACAGGTGCAGTTGTCTGCGGTGGAAGATTCACCGTATACTGGAATGCATCTATGCTGCGGTTCCAAGATAGTCCTAAAATTTTAATAACATTGTCTATTTTATGATCTATTCCCTTATCTTCTATGTCCTTATTATTTTTTTCTCCTTGTTGGCTTGTTCTAGTTTCCATTTCCGTACATTGATCTATTTGTTTTTGACCTCCTTGTTGTTGAACTATTTGCTTTTGATCTAATTGATTTTGTATTCCTTGCCTCTCTGCTTCATTTATCTTATTTATAATTTCCTCATTATTACTGTTCCACTTTTGCAATAAAAATCCCCCCTTTCCTAACAATTCTGTCATTTCCTTATAAATTGCTAGTCCTTCTTCTACATTATAGCATCCAGTCATCAAATCATCCATGTAAAAGCAATTTAAAACCTTCTCGGCTGCTAGCGGATATACTTTACCTTCATCGTAAACAATCTGGTGAAGTGTTCTGACTGCCTGGTAAGGAGCTGAAGTGGTTCCAAACGTTACTGTCAGCAATTCGTAATCCTTTATTTCTTTATTTGGACTATCACGCCAGAGTATTCGTTGGTATTTGGTGTCCTCATCAGCTATCCTTATCTGACGGTACATTTTAACAATATCTGCCACTAGACCAATAGGATGAACTCTCCATCTCAACACAGTATGTCTCAAGTCTGCTTGCAATGATGGACCGGCTATGAGTGTATCATTTAACGAAACACCTGACTTATATTTTTCCGATGCATTGAAGACTACCCTTACCTTGGTAGTTGTTTTGTCATTCCGTATCACTGCATGGTGAGGTAAGTATACAGCAACATCCCCTTTATTATCATTTACAGGTCTCATGTGATCCAATTGTAAGTATTCTTTTATTACACTAGTGTACTTTTCCTTTAGCTCCTTGTCCTTTTCTAACCTTTTTTCTAATGATTTAAATCTTATTTCAGCTACGGAACGAGTATCTTCAAATTGAGGGTCCTCAATGCGGAATGGTAATCTTACTACGTATCTACCATCTTCTCGTCTTGAGGTAGTAGCGGTATAAAATTCTTCACATTTTTGTTCATCTGGGGTAAGTATCTTTTTATTATTAATTTGTTCTTCAATTTCCCAGAATCGCTTGAGAACATCTTCTTCTCTTATTTGTGTATGCATTACATTAATATTATTGTGTGTGAAGTTAGAATTTTCATTTGAATTATTTACAGCACCTGATAAGATCCATCCGAAATTGGTGTTCTGCGCGATCAAGTTACTTGATGGACTTCTCCTTATACCTTCCTTCAGAATGCAGCTGTAAGCATCAGCTCCTAATAAAATATCAATTTTATTAGGTTGGTTGAACTGGGGATCGGCTAGATCATTACTTGATATATTGATACATTTTAAAATATCTTTATTTATGCTCTGCTCCGGTAAATAAGACGTAATTTTCGTCAACACGTAAGCTGTTACTTGTAAATTGAAGTGCGGATCTATCCGAGATTGAATTTTTATTTGTACCATGTACCTTGCAACAGTTGAACTATTACCTAAGCCAGACACAATTCCTTGAATTGGAATTTTAGGAAGTCTTAGGTATTGAACTGTGGCCTCAGTGATTAAGCATGCTTGAGAGCCTTGGTCAAGCAATACTCTTACCAACTGAAAGTCACCCCCCTTGGACTCTGCTTTAACCAGTGCTGTAGCTAATAAAACCTGTCGAGTTCTAGGTACTTTATTGGTAGATAAACACGCAACAACATGATCAACACTAGCCGAAGAGCTAGCATCAACAGTCATCACATTAGCTCGTATATCCTGATCTTTCTTTACGGACTCACCACTTGGGTGTAGTAAAGAATGGTGCCGTTTTAGACACACTTTACAATTTGTCTGTTTCTTACAATTGTAAACACTATGATTGCTACCCAAACAATTAAAACATATGTTATGTTTTACAACAAAGTCCCGTCTTGAGTCAACTGTTTGGTTCGCGAACTTCTTACAGAAACACAATTTGTGTGAATCAGAGCAATATTCACAGCGAATCTTGCTTGAACTTGTCGTTACCATTGCCTTAGGAACATGGGACCTGGTGACCTGATGAACCTTGTTTGGCTCTATCCTTTCAAAGGCGCGAAAACGATTCTCTAAAAAGGTGGCAAATTGTTCGTAGGTAGGTAATTCATTAATGTCGTTACTATTTGTAGTTAACTCCCATTGTTTCCGAGTTTCGGGATCAAGTTTAAAAGTGACTATGTGAATGATGATAATATCCCATGTAGATACATCGACATTTAAATTAGTAAGCGCACTAAGACAATCATTTGTTGTGTCGAGCAACTCTTTGAGACCAGCGGCAGACTCAACTAACATACGCTTTTGACTAAACAATCTTTTTAGAATACAATTTGAGAGATATTTTTTATTACTATAGCGTTTTTCTAACTTGGCCCAACACTGGGCGTAATTCAAGTCAGAAATTTCTTTATGTCTTACAAATTGTTCTGCTTCGCCCGTAAGGTGCGATTTTAAGTAATGCATCTTTTCTACATTGTCTAAACTCTCATTTTTATCTACAAGGCACAAAAATAAATCCCGAAATGTCGTCCATTCGCTATATTTACCACTAAATGTGGGTATAGTGATTTTAGGTAACTTAACTGAACCTTTGCACTTGGAAGTATCATTTGAACCAGTTTTTTCTGACGAATTGACCGACCTACATTTATTTAACAATGATTTGAGTAAACACTTATAAGTAATATATGACTCTTCCGTACTATCATACATGTCTACCAATGTTTTACATTCTTCAGCTTTGAACTTTTCATGTAATTTAGTATTGTTTTCTTTAAACCGTGCCCAATCGTTTTCTAATAATTCAAGTCTTGTTTCCATATATTCTACGGTTAACCTATCCTTGGGATTCTTTTTAAAATTAGTGAAACCTCTTTGTATGACATTCTGAATGTCCTTTAAAACATTAACTAAACCCTCCATTATAATATTTGTATACAAAAACCTTTACACTAAAATTATTTGAACATTCGAGATTGATCTAATAAGCAATAAATATTAAATACAGCAAACTACAACTAAGTTTCTAAAGCAAATAAATAGAATACTTTATATTATACACATGTAAAATATGAAAATGATTATAAGCAACATAAATTTAAAATAATGCAAAAACGTTTACAAGTGTTTAAAAGGTAAGTTTACTACCCGCAGAAATCGGCATAGATTCCCCGTTCCTCCGTTTTTGTATAAAATTACACTAAGTCTAACATGCACACAGTATTATAACTAAAACAATTAACAACTAAAATCTACTAATTTAAAGTTCAAACGAATTTCTAAATTCTATTTCTTCAACAATTTTCTAAGTTAAAATCTTCATGTATATAAGGTTCAAAATCTCTTGATCTAATTCACTTGCACTATTTATTGTATGTATTAAATTGTACTTACAGTTGCACTTCACTGACTCACTCACTCTGTGATTGATATGCGTCACGTCCAAGTGTCGGGTGGCGCCCTCTGTGACGCCCGTTGACCTTGTCTTGAACTCCACCGGTAGGCGCTTGTGAACTGCTACCTCCTGGCGATGACGCGTACTCCTTTGCAGCGATCCACTGCGAGTACACGCTGGTGTGGCCAAATGAGCCACGAATCCAAACAATACCGGGAACAATTCGGCTCGTTCAGGACCAAATGTTTAACACTTCGCGTGTTTTCTTGACAGCTCCTCGAAATTTGTGAACTACTAGAAGGGTCAATAATGAAATAAAACCACAACTGTATTCTGATCTGAGCGTGTCTTTATTTTTAACTCGCGGTCCGTATACATTACCACGCTAACCAAACCATAGTGCGATCTAATAAGAACACTACGCCATCTAACGACCTAAGTGATTACAATATGTGAGTTGCATCTTGAACAAAATTAAAGTCACGAATATTAATAAGTAAAACGTTTCATGACACAAGCCATAGTAATTATTTTAAAAGCATTATACGACTGGAAACTAGGGCTCGGTGTGGCTTCAAATTGCATTAATAATTCTAGGAAATTACAATGTAATGAATAAAATAGTCTGTGTCGAAATACAATTTAAATTATTAAGATACATATCGCATCACGCGCGAAAGGATGGACATATTTTGCTATATTTCTTTTTTGTTTTGTTTATTATTGTCAGGACAAAGTTATGAAAGAAAAAAATGCGAAAGGTGAGCGGAATATATAAATTCAAATATTAATATTGTTGGATCAGCTACTATTTTATAATTCTGTATTCTATTCGATAAGTAAGTCCAAAGTCAGAGATCCAATTCCACTTATAAAATATCCTATCCACTTGTAATAGTTTCCACTGCTGATAAACCTTCATAAAAACATATTTTCACCTCTGTTTCCTAAAAGGATAAGTGTGACCAAAATAAAGACCAGTAATAATTATAGTTTTAATATTTAAAAATATCGTTGTTTTTCAAATCAAACGGTCAGCTTAAACGAGTATTAACTTTTTTGTACAGTAAAAAATTATCATCATCTTGCTCTACGGAGAGTTGGCTGGAGTATGTACTACTCTAATATGTACGGCATCTCTATTAGCTTTCATATCTAAATTCACTCCTTACGTATGTTTCCTTTCACACAATCCATACATAAATTCTTCGGTTGTCTACCTTTTTAGTCGTACATTCTAAGAAAAAGTATCATAAAAGGCAAACACGTAAATTTACAAGTTTATTTCTTATCTTGATCGAAAAATAAATTGCTAAATCTTCACCATTCCTCGATATCACCCCTTATTTAGATTTCAAAGGAATTCCTTAAGTCGAGTGAGGCTTATCCGGTAATAAAACACCAGGATCTAACCTTATTACGTTTATTTATAACACGCCTACGTTTGAAATCACATGGGATTTTCCGTAATATTAAACTGAGTCAGTATTCGTGTTATGTTTTTGTTGGAGTCTCTTTTTTTAATATTAAATTCGTTCCAAAATTTAAAAATTAAATTTGTATCTCTCGTTAATCTATCTCCCATTTTAATCTAGATCCTTTTATTCGTTCTAAAGTTGGCAGAAACAAACTTTTCATTTTTAATGTTAACTAGCTTTTCCCCGCGACTCCGTCCGCGCGGAATAAAAAATAGAAAACGGGGTAAAAATTATCCTATGTCCGTTTCCTGGTTCTAAGCTACCTGCCCACCAATTTTCAGTCAAATCGATTCAGCCGTTCTTGAGTTATAAATAGTGTAACTAACACGACTTTCTTTTATATATATAGATGTTAAATTAACATAGTAAGTTAACATGATTGTGGACACATTTTAAATTATCTTTCAAACAGAATATTTTCTGAATTAAAAGCATTATGAATAAGAAAGCACCATTTAATTCCCGATATAAAATTCACTGAGCTGTAAGATGCAGTCAGTTGGCGTACAAAGGAAGGTAATCCGCTATGATACGGTTCACACTTATTGTACGAATGAGAGCTTACACTCAATTTACCCTTGTTACTTTATAAAATAACGATCATTTTTTATTTAGTATAGGTTGGCAAACGAGCAAACGACCACCTGTATTTACCTAAATAGTGAAGCGACCGCTGTCTATAGACATTCGAAATTGTAGCTGAGAAGATGCACAAACAGAGAATATTTCCCCTTCCTATGCGTCCCGTTCTCCGTCAAATCCACTTCCTCTTCCCATTCCTTCCTTAAAAGAAGGATGGAAAGGAAAAGAGGACTACAATTAGATTTCCGGAACGCACACTCATCATAGTGTACGCAGAATTGTTTCCATTTGTCGCATGTCTGTGTGGTCGTGGTATTACACCGGACGAGCAAATAAATTCTAGCAACAGATTCTGTTATTACTGATATCTACCACTGTTACTGTTATGTATTGTTATTAGTTAAACTAAATTGCTTTTCTAGTACATCAAAAGTGTTGAAATGAGTTATTTTAATACACTATCAATAAGCCAAGTAGGTTACTTATATAACTTACGAGGTAACATGTATTAAGCACACATTTATTCCAAGCTGTTTTACTATTCATTTAAAGTGTTTTCTCTTACGCTTCTGGCTTATTCCTGCTGTAGCTTAAATCTAAATGTTTACACAGTATCTAAGTAATGAGGCTTTTATAGTCTCGTAGGGATTAAGCTATCAAAAGAAATCGTGGTATTACTTGTACAAAAAATATATGGTTTCCAAAATGGTGAGAGTTATACTATCGTAACATATTTTATATACTACTAGCTTTTACCCGCGACTCCGTCCGTGCGGAATAAAAAATAGAAAACGGGGTAAAAAATGTCCTATGTCCGTTTCCTGGTTCTAAGCTACCTGCCCACCAATTTTCAGTCAAATCGATTCAGCCGTTCTTGAGTTATAAATGGTGTAACTAACACGACTTTCTTTTATATATATAGATTATCGTTGCTTTTTCCTACATTCTAACTCATATTCAATCAAAGCCTACACTTTCAACATATAGTCACTATCTTATCGACTACAATTATGTTAAACGTCCCCCAAGCGTGGACATGCACCAACATGTTGAGATATATTTAACGTGGGATAAATCTGATAAACGCCCAGTTCCCCTCTATCACATTAAGTAGCACATCAACATGATGAAGTTTGTTTCAACATATAATTAACATGTTGGTAGTCTGTTTACATTTTGAATTTTAATTATTAGCATTTTTTTGAACTTCGAACGGATGACTATTTTTTTATTATACAAATTAAAAACTTTTTTTCAGTTATATGTTTGTTCTCTAATCATTTTTAAACAATTGAACAGAATTTAATAAAAATTGTGTAGTTTGTTCTCAAAAATCTAAGAATGTTTTTCGTTTTTATTGTAATTTTTTGCTTCATTTTACTTTCATTGTTATTGTTTATTTAGACTTTTGGATGTTACTCTGAGTCTAGTTAGTTTTTTTAAAGGAAATAGTGTGAGAGGGTCCAATACAAAATGTTTGTACGTGATTAAGTCTAGACAAATTAGTAGTATCGAAAAATTATTTGATTACGAGTATTTCTGCTTACTAACAAAAATAATATTAAATTATGTTTACGAGTCATTTCTAGGTATGTCACGTTCTTTATGTTACGTGATGGGAATAAATTGTGTTTTTCTTTGTCTATATTATGTCACGTAATATTTTTCTTGATAAATTATTTGTTCAATATTATCAATAAATTATTAATTTAGATTAAGATACTATTAAAGTGAAAAGTCCCAGTTAAGTAAACTAAAGTTTTTTTACGTTTTAAATAGTGATTGTAGTCATTCTTTTAATTCTACTAGCTTTCGCCAGCGACTCCGTCCGCGTGGTATTAAAAAAAATAGTAGCCTATGTGTTCTTCCAGACTATGCTCTAAATTTATTCCAAATTTAATCAAGATCTGTTGAGCCATTCTTGAGATACTTTCAAACAAACATCCATCCATCCAAACATTCGCATCTATATATATAAAAGAAAGTCGTGTTAGTTACACTATTTATAACTCAAGAACGGCTGAATCGATTTGACTGAAAATTGGTGGGCAGGTAGCTTAGAACCAGGAAACGGACATAGGATAATTTTTACCCCGTTTTCTATTTTTTTATTCCGCGCGGACGGAGTCGCGGGTAAAAGCTAGTTTATAATATTATTAAGATTTTATGTTACATACCAATATGTGTTAACAGAAGTGTCAAGTAGTGGAGTTCTACGGTCATATAACCTCGAATAAATGCTTCGTAATCATGATCATGACAATAAAAGGTACGAAAACGAGGTAATTTAAAAAAAACAGTTTATTCTATACAAAAGGTATTGGTTTCTTTATCTTTTGTTATTGCAACAAAGATACGTTAAAACGTTTTAGTTCGTTAGTTTTTTGTTCGCTTTTTTTGACTATTTATATTGTTACATTCGACATACTCGTCATATGACCTATTTTACAAGCCGCGTGTTATTTCAACAAAGTAAACAAAAAAGAAAAAAAAATAATAAAATAAATGAATCAGACCAACATCTTTTAAATCTTTTACTTTCCTTTCTTATCTTTTACTTATTATCTTTTGATATACTTTACTTCACTTCGCAATTTTCGAAAAATAACTAAAAAAGGTGAATGATCATAATAGCCAAGTATGAAAGTCATCGTTCCTTTGTTTACTAAATTACGGCGTTGGAATGAAAATAATCTATTACATTTACATAAGATAAACTCATTACATACAAAAGTACATAAACAAAGAGCTTCGTTGTATGTTAATTTGACGAGATTCTCGAAACAAGAGTAACATATGAACGAACATTTGTTTCCGGAAAAAATCACCTACTTTTCCTCACATTTTGTTATGAAGGTAAATAAAGAAAAACAAGCCTGCATCATTTATATTTCTAAAATATCTGTCTTGAACAACCTGATTTGTGTAGTTACAAAGACCGGTGTTGTCGTTAAATAAGCAATCCCTTATATTTTTCATGCTAAAGATACCTTCATGGAAATCCATTGCAACATTTTAAATGTTTCCGAGTGTGTTTATGTAACTATCTATTAAAGAGCATAATATGTGTATTTGTAATTATAAAAGAAGCATATATACAAGAAGTAATCCTTATCTATTCATCTACGTTTGGACAGTATTCATTTCTAAAACATGTTAAGACATAGCTAGACCTAGACGTAAGGGTCTCTTTGGCATAGATCCAGATATTGCAAGACTTGCAAACTTTGTCATTTTATTGCGTCGCTTTGATTAAACGAATCAACTCCTAACAGTTTAACATATTTTGATATGACACACTTATTTAATACATTATAATAGATCGAATAGTTGAATTTCATGCGTTTTTCAGAAATTATTTCCATCCTACAGATGAGTATTGAAAAGAGCATGAGCGTACACATAATAATTTTATCCATCCATCCATCCATTCAGCCTCGTTACGCCCACTGCTGGGCATAGACCTCCCCCAAAGATCGTCACGATAATCGGTCCTGTGCAACCCGCATCCAGGATACTCCCGCAACCTTGACCAGATCATCGGTCCATCTTGCGGGAGGCCTGCCCACGCCCAGGCGGGGTCACGGAAGTAAGCTCACGCGTCCCCGTGGCCCCGCCATAATGCGTCGGAGGGCAGTCAGGTTTTAGTGGGTATTCCGGTCGCCTTCTGCGGCCGGCGAGTCCCACACTCCCTACGCCATTGCACAGCCCGGCGTAGGGGTGCGTAAATGCATTTCCTGACGTTAAAAAAAAAAAAAAAAGGCCTGCCCACGCTGCGTCGACCTGTACGTGGCCGCCATTCCAGTACTTTGTAATAATATTATTGTTAAATGTAAAATATTAGGGGACATCTGGCATTAACCACTTCTGTCTATATCTGTAAATTACGAATTTTATTGTTTTATATTATTTCTAGTTTATTTCATTAACAATTTCCAAGTAACAAGTGCTAGATAACTAATTAACAAATAAATTAACTGACATTTATAGTTTCTGTCACAACAGTTTGCATTTCACAGCTTATTTGGAGATTGTAAAACGACAACACCGTCTTTTTTTAATAAAAAATTTCTACTTATTCAGGACTTACTTGGACATTGTGAAAGGTTCTACGTTTAATTTCTCAATTCTGCATAACGTCGTCCTAGTTAGCATAAATATTCTATGAACTGTGAACTTTAGCTCACGCTAGGCTTTCACGTGGGAATATTGATAATGTGGTGCTGGTTTAATGAGGGGCTGTTATTTTTAGTATTCTATATTGCTACACTGTTTTTATTAGAATTAAATGCTTGGTTACTAATTGATTCTATTAAAATCTTGTATGTAATCGTCAAATCACGCCACTAGCTTGTAATTTACCAAAGCAAATTATAATAACTTATCAAATTACAGGTCGAATGAATTCAATCACAAATTGTTTTTTTATATCATGTGAAAAACGAGTAAGCGGCCACCAGAATTCGCCGAAATGGACATCCGCAATTTAAGATTCGTTGCCTACCTCTTATCGACGGAGGAGGGGACGCAAAGAAAGAGAATATTGCTCCTTCGTATTCAGTCCCTCTTCCGTCAAATCCACTTCCCCTTCCCATTCTTTCTTAATAACAAAAGATAGGAAGGGAAAGAGGACTAAAATTAGACTTCCGGTTATATACTTCATTAGCTGTTATTTTCCGCACAGCCGGTAAAAATCATGGACTGACAGTCCCTATCAATGAGGTGTGACCATTATAAATTGCCGAATTGAAACGCGTTGTGAATTCTTTTGATACGAAATTGCAAACAGGCGGCATTCATAAAAATATCTATCAACAAACAATAGTTATACATTTTCATAAATTGTTAGAGCGCTAAAATATGCTTTAACGTCATTGCGTCATGTAAAATGTTGTAAAAACCCAGTGGAGTTAAATACCCAGTATAAATAATAGTCGTAGTACCCAGCTATTAGAAATACGACATTTGCGGCGTAGAGTTCGCCTGGGAATCATTCGAGTCACGACATCTCACGTGTTCCTTTGTGTAACGCGTTTAGTGTTTTTCTTTTCTATTTTTTTTAATCTAACGGTTAATTGACATTGTTTCGGTTTCATTTTTATAATAACTATTTTATTTACACATTCTAAAGTTACTTTTTATTTTCTATTGGGTCTTGATGCTATACTTTACTTGTGTAATAAAGGGTTGCCATTATTAAATGAAATTAATAAAATTAAAAACAAAAACATTTTCATCTCTCTTATTCCCTCTAAAAAAATTAAATAAAAATGTTTTTGTATGAAGTAATGTGTATTTGAAAAACGAAAACACACTATTTGGTATCAAATGTAAATATTAAATAATAAGTTCACCTCTATATATATAAAAGAAAGTCGTGTTAGTTACACTATTTATAACTCAAGAACGGCTGAATCGATTTGACTGAAAATTGGTGGGCAGGTAGCTTAGAACCAGGAAACGGACATAGGATAATTTTTACCTCGTTTTCTATTTTTTTATTCCGCGCGGACGGAGTCGCGGGTAAAAGCTAGTATTTTATAATAATGCCATGTAATCTTGAAATATGACGGCGGCAAAAGGAATACAATATAACAAGGGACCGGAGCTTATCTGATTTTACTCTATGTCAGATATGTCACAGAGCCTTATAGTGTAACACGAACGAGCTTTTGTATACCTTATCGTTGAAAGCTCGCAATGTTTACATCAACAATATACTTTTAACTGTTGCAATAGCTTAAAATAAAAATGGGTTGTTTCAATAAAACGCCGTTTAATTTATTTAAACGTTGATATTATCAATTGTAGTAAATATTGTAAAAAAATATTAATGAGTATTAGCAATTAGTTATAGAATTAGGAATTAGTAAGTATATTTGAACAAGTATACATATAAAGAGATTCATGTATACATATGAATAAAACTGGAATGTCTTTATGTAATGTCCAGTATCCAATTTTGAATTTTTTTTTTCTGTTTGTCTTTTTATCTATCTGTAAGTATGTCTGTCCGCAAGGTTGCGTTTGTTTCGGGTAATCTCCGGAATGTCTGAACCGATTTTAACGGGAATTTGTGGGAAGGTAGCTGATGCGCGCAGGCACATTATAGGCAACTTTTTATTTATTTTTTAATTCTGCGCTGAGGAATTCGAGGCCAGTTTGTTTAATATAAATTTAAATGTAATTTTTAAAACATTGACTTCGAGTTTTAAAATGTTAAATTCGGTTTTTAAAGAATTCTATTTTTTAAACGTTTAATTTGATTTTTAAAAACCGTAATAGTTAGTAACTACTAGTTGTCGTACGATAAAGTCATCCGATATCCGTCCGTCTATCCGATCTGATAAATATAAAGCTAAAATTAAACTTACTCGGTTGCGGCGAGTGCTTCTTCGCGGACATGTCATCCAGCTCGTGTCAGCTGCCGCAGCGCACGCACGAGATCATGGAGATCGCTCGACACGCCTTCTGTCGACCAACTCACGCACTAACCACCGGGCTAGCTACCGCCAAACCTGAGAACAAAGAAAGAAACATCTTCAAACACTTTCAATAGCGCCTTCAAGTGTGCTTAACGAATACGCCTTAGTATTATTCCAGTGCCGGCAACACCCTTAGTCGAAGCTAGCCCTATTAAATTTATGCGACATACGAAGATATTCTAAAAATCGTAGCGGCACGTAACGTCGTAGTACATAACCCTGGTTTATTTCTACAGACAAACGGAAAACACTATTTTGTCAATTGATAGGTAATGTTTTGAGTAGGAATATCTATTTTACTGTAATAGAATTTTGTTTTATAACTTAACCGATTATAAAGTGTGGAGAGTTATTTAATTCGTTGATTTCCCGGGGTGTTACATGGTTGGAGATAATAGGGTTTTTTTTTCTTGTTTCTGTAATTACTTTAAAAAGCGATGCGAGTAACTTTGATCATAATTCGTATCAATACATAGTATAAAACAAAGTCGCTTTCGCTGTATGTCCGTATGTATGCTTAGATCTTTAAAACTACGCAACGGATTTTGACGCGGTTTTTTTTTAATAGATAGAGTGATTCTTAAGGAAGGTTTTTATGTATAATAAATGCATAATATAGTAGAGAAACACTGATAAATTTAAAGTTTTCTAATGTGATGTCGTAAATAAGCACGTTTTTTTGCGCTTATATTGCAAACGCTGGCTGAACCCTACGAGATAGACCAAAATAATGTACTACAGTATTGTTAACCTTAAAAAGTTCAACAAAAAAGTCCGCGATGGTATATGTCTATCTCTTAGGGATAACCCAGCATAACCATTTTTATTCTTTTACGAAGTGATTTTAAACAATACAGCATTAATCCTTATCCATTTAAGTACCTTAAATAAATTGTGCATTTATTCTGTAGTAGGTATATTTTGCATTGCACCCGTGCGAAGCCGGGGCGGGTCGCTAGTTAAGTAATAAATTAAAGTTGGTATTTGTTTATTTACATTGATTTATAGTTGACACATCTTTATAAGGTCAGCTTTTTATTACTTCGATATAAATTTATATAAATTTTTTTATATCAAATCAAAGAAATTTCCCGTCAAGTTCTTATTTCAAATAGAAAACTAGGCTTAATTTGAAACGTTAGTAACAGAGATCAAACCTTGTGCCGAGCTCTGTATTTAGTTAATTTGCAAATCGTTTTCACAATTGAATTGTATAATTAATAACTCTGCTTTTTAGAAAATTATATCACTGTGAAATTAAATTGAGTTTTTTTTTTCCATTTGAACACTAGTCATGTATATTTAATATACTTAAATATATATGAAAAATATAAACCTGAAATTTCAAACAAATAATGTCAATAAAATAAGGTCAGTTGATTATTTCAGATACTATGTAACTAGGTTACTCTTCCTGTCTTAATAATTTATGAAACTTTAGCGCAACTTTGTTACAACTGTTATCAACAAAAACTTCATACAGAAAGATATCTTGCAAGAAAATACGACAAAGTAATAAATTACGATGTTCATAAATACATTTAATTGCTTAAATAAGAGAATTTGTTGTCCAGTAATTGATCAGTTTTTTAAATTATGGCATAACAGGCTTTCCTTTCACCAAGCAATCTAAAGTTTCAAGTATCGAGTATAGCTTTATAGACACTTTTATTATAACTGAGTTTATTATACCCTGTTTAATATAAATAAATAAATAAATAAAATGATTAAATAAATAATTAGTGTATAGGTATGTAATAGTAGTTTAACAGTGGTAGACGCCAGCAACAACAACATCAGTTGCACGAATTGGTCGGCTCGCCCAGTGAAATACCACGACCACACAGAAGACAGGCGAAGACATGAGAAGGGGAAGTGGATTTGATGGAGGAGGATATGCATGGGAAGGTTAAATATTCTCTTTTTTGCGTCTCCTCCTTTGTCGATTGAGGGTAGGCAACGTATCTGCAATTGCGAATGTCTATGAACAGCGGTCGCTTCGCCATTTCGGCGAATTCATGTGGCCGCTTGCTCGTTTACCACCGTGTAATATATATATATATATATTATATATATATATTACACGGTATTATTATTATATATATATATATATATATATATATATATATATATATGTCGCAATCAGAAGAAGAAATCAACTTTAATAAATCGAAATTAGAACACGAGCTGTGTTCGAAGAGACTTCTTGTACGATGCGCATCTGACATTAGTCATTCTGGAAATATGGTTCGTAGCTAAAGCATTGTTCGTTGTACATGAGCCTGTGAATCAATTATAACGAGTTGAGAAGTGATAAGCAGTGTATTCCTTGAATCCGATATTACCCATAGCCGCCCACAAGTGATCTCAATCAATAATAATTCTGATAGCGAGCCACCCCGGCCGTTAATAGCCGCCCACAAGTGATCTCAATCAATAATAATTCTGATAGCGAGCCACCCCGGCCGTTATCAGAAGTGGGATCCATATCGGTTCAAGTCGTAATTGAGAAAATGGAGATGAGCGCAATTTTTTTCAGTTGGTATTTGTAAAATTCTCCGTGAAATATAACATTGAGAAAAGAAAAGAAATAACATGACGTTTCCGTCCGTCATTAAAGAAAATTATTCCGACTACGCAATTAATTTGGTAGAACGTAAATAAGAAACGTTGATGTGGAAGATTATGATAAATTTATTTGATTTTGTGTACGATCTAGAGGTCTCCCAAAAGCAATTGGGTCGTGCAACCTATTGAATGCTTTGAATGCATTCTGCGTGAATGTGTGTTCTTTCATATCAACAGTAGTTGGTTTCAACTTAATCATCCGGTGAGTTCGTTTCTGTACTATTATGTGTTTTAGCTGTTATGCTATTGGGCACTAGTCGTGACGTATTCTAGTAAAATTCGATAATTTAAAACTATTGGTTTAATGTGTGGCACCAAAATAATAGTTCAATTAGTATTTCGGTTATTTGTGCAATGCAGTTATGTTCGGAGTTATTTAGTGAGTCGGTTATTTTACTTTTCGGGGTTTTTATTTGTCATTAATCAATAATGTCATGTCAATTTTGTAATTAAAGGATGTTGTTCTCAATGATTGACGATTCAGAAAAATGAAACTGATTGTCAAAATTTTAAAAATATAGCGAGTTCTTTGAATGTCAACTGACATGACCCTGACAGTTTTAATGAAAATTATTTAAACAGAAATGAATTAAATCTTGTAGCTGTTTCTTAAAAGCGAAAATGTGTTTAGACGTGATTAGATTTGACAGATAGTAAACTCTTCTCGGTCTTAAGTTCAATTAAATTCATTTTCTTGTTTATGGCTTTCCCGTAGCGGATTGGGCCTTCGGTCTTAAGTTGTAATAGTGCAAGTAAATAAATGGTTTGTTGACATTAACTAGTTGAAACGGTTTTGTGTCTAGGACTTAATGTGGGTGTCGCAAAGATGTTAGAATTAACGAGTACAATTCAGTAAAATCGATAAAAACGGGTTGGCATTGATATTAAATCTTTGGGTTTTAACGTAATCATAAATACGCTTACGAGAATTTGAATCTGGTGCCTAGGAGCTATGCTTGCTAAGAAAAAAAAGGACTTAGAGTTTGCTACTAACTGAATGAAAATATGGCATGTAATGACAGGATGTTTTCATTACGAATATTATTGTTGTTTCTTTACTGGTTATTTTTCCTTTACTTAACGTCAAAACTTTAAAATCTGTAAATTAGGAATAAGGAAGTTTGACTTCTACTAAATTTAAGAAGTAAATCTTTGAAATGATGTTGTCGACGTTATCGTACGAAATGACATTTGGTGCAGATGGTTTGATTGTTTGAGCCATGTTGCCATGAGTTAGTAACGGAGAGAATTTTGTATTGGAGTTATTAATGTCCTTAAGGTCAAACATTCTTACAGTTAATTGATATGATTATTAACTATTCGTAAATCGTAATGATACGTATGATGTCAGAATAAGACGAGCGGTGTGACACAGTAATCTCTGCGGTTTCGTTTTGTTTTTGCAGATGTACAATATGAAGGAAGTCTGTTATGAGGATAGCACGGAGACGTGCTAATGTCAGTATGGCCGAGACTGGCGGGTTTAAGCCACTGCAGCAGCGTCTGCGTGGCAGCGGTTGGTGGATACCAGCGACGTTTGCAGGATTGCAAAGCTTGGTGCAAGATAAGTCGAGTTGATAATGAATTTGGTGATATTTAGTAAAGCTAATTTGTAACAGAAACTCGGGTAAAGATCTCTATCGGCCGTATTGTTTTCGACCGTACCAGTAGTTATTACGTCGTAACCGTAGCCCTGTGGAAATCGGTATCTCTTGGGGCAGCTCAAGTAGTCCGTGGGTGAGCGGTGCGCGTTCTACTCTGGCGGAGGTCGGGGTCAGGAGGACCGGTTTGTGTAACTGTCATGTCACGGGGTGACAGGCAGGGGTCTCAAGGACCGTGGTGTGGAGCTGTCACATCACAGGGTGACGGGCAGAGGTCTCGAGGACCGTGATGTGGAACTGCCACGTCACAGGGTGACGGGCAGAGATCGAGGTCTAGAGGACCGCAGTGTGTGTGATGCACTGACCTCTATAAATGGACAGGCTGAAGACGTGGTGTTTTGTGTATTTGATTTTTGATTTCCGCTATTTTGGCGTTGACTGTATTGTTGGTTGGTAGCGGTGGTGATGATTCAAACTAATAATAGAAATAGAATTAACTGTTACTACCGTGAACATGCGCTTTTAGGGCAGAACTAAGCAAAAGCTATCATTTCCAAGCAAATAGCCTATCCATTTGTACAGATCGGTGGTGTGATATCACGGTAACACAGGTGTTTGGTCGGCCGGAGAGCCGTGGAGAGAGATTCGGCCGGAGAGCCGTGGTGAAAGATTCGGCTAGAGAAGCCGTTGAGTGAAATTCGGTCGAGAGGCCGTGGCGTTAGAGATCTTACTCGGTGGGTTTCTGGGAGATTGGGAGTAACTATCGTTGTAGAGTATTTAAGTTGATTTTAACGGCGGTGTCCCGTTAGATAACAGAAGTTGGGCCAGGAGTGGCCGAGCGTAACAAAATATTTCCTTGAGTTAATGTTCACATGCTAAGAGCACACTGAGACCGGTGTTTGCAATCTAACATCACCCGAGGACGGGTGTTCGCAGGACGGCCGTGTCGCAATCAGAAGAAGAAATCAACTTTAATAAATCGAAATTAGAACACGAGCTGTGTTCGAAGAGACTTCTTGTACGATGCGCGTCTGACATTAGTCATTCTGGAAATATGGTTCGTAGCTAAAGCATTGTTCGTTGTACATGAGCCTGTGAATCAATTATAACGAGTTGAGAAGTGATAAGCAGTGTATTCCTTGAATCCGATATTACCCATAGCCGCCCACAAGTGATCTCAATCAATAATAATTCTGATAGCGAGCCACCCCGGCCGTTATATATATATATATATATATATATATATACATATATACATATATAAAAGTTAGAAGTCTTTCTAATGTTGAATAGATCCAGATATCTAAAATAGGACATAGGCTACATTTTTTTTAATTCCACCTAAAATAAAAGGGCAACGCCATCATATATTTTATTAAAAATTTCTTGCTCATTTTAACGATCGCCTATACACTTGTTGTCTTTTTCTCTCGCTTAATATTCCTCTTGGGATGCTGGTCTGGATCATTGCCAAAATAACGAGGTCAATGAACCTCTCAAAACTTCCGTTTGTGGCTTCTTTATGCAAAGAAATAACATTTTTTTTATCTAGATTTAACTTGTCTCTACCTATTCCTCAATGTTATGGGCGTGAGTATATTATCCTAAATTCGTATAATATGACGTCATAAGTCTAACTAAAAGCTCTCTAACCCATAACTCACAAAATATGTATTTTTTCGTTTACGATTTCTCTTTTCAAAAATGTACAATAAACAACTTTCACAGGTAATAAAATTTCAAAGATATACAAATGATGTATATTCAACATATGAGAAAACTTATAAAATAGGCTTTCATACCCTTAGCTCGTTATAACATTACTAGCTGTCATCCGCAACTCCGTCTGTGCGGATTACAAAAAAAAATTATTATTAAATTAGTAGCCTATGTGTTCTTCCAGACTATGTTTTATATCTATGCCAAATTTCAGCAAGATCCATACAACCGTTCTGGAGAAACGTAATAACATCCATCCATCTATCTACATAAACTTTAGCTTTAATAATATTAGTAAGTAAAGTAATATTATCTATGTTGTGTAATAATAAATTCATACATCTATATATATAAAAGAAAGTCGTGTTAGTTACACTATTTATAACTCAAGATCGGTCGAACTGATTTAGCTGAAAATTGGGCTAGCTTAGAACCAGGAAACGGACATAGGATAATTTTTACCCCGTTTTCTATTTTTTATTCAGCGCGGACGGAGTCGCGGGTAAAAGCTAGTCTATATATATAAAAGAAAGTCGTGTTAGTTACACTATTTATAACTCAAGAACGGCTGAATCGATTTAGCTGAAAATTGATGAGGAGGTAGCTTAGAACTAGGAAACGGACATAGGATAATTTTTACCCCGTTTTCTATATTTTATTCCGCGCAGACGGAGTCGCGGGTAAAAGCTAGTTATAATTAAAATAAAAGCCCAACTATTTTCGTTGATATAAAAATTCCCAATTAAATAATTCGAGAGTCGAGCGTCCAATTTAATAAAAGCCATTCAGGCGCAAGTTGAAGCGTTTTGATATTGTTAAAACGACCCAGTATTGTTCACTGTCCATTGTTCTCTACGAAATGTAGAGATTATTTTTCATCATACTTGAAATTACGCAATTTATTTAAACGTACAAGGCTAGTTACAGAAAATCTGTCAATATTAATTAAAATAAACGGCAAATCCCTAAGTTTTTACTCGTATATATTGTGAAAAGAACAAAAATGTTACATATGTTTCTACTTTTAGAGATTATTCGACAAGATCCTTTCGAGCGTATTGCGCGCTAAAAGTTCCCAAACCAAGTGACAGATAGCTGTAGTGAGGCGACGTAAGCGTTGATATTTGACATGTCTAGTGCTGCGCCGATACACCGGCATAGTGTTGATTTTTGTCTCTAACAGTTCGGCCATCCTGCATTTCCTTCGTCCTCGAAGGAGTATTGATCCTTGCTGCATCGTTTTACACGCTGTCCCAAGCGCCATGAAGAGCCAGAACACCTCCAATAAAAAGGACCTAAAAGCAAATCAGCCCCGTAGGCAGAAAATATAGCCCCGTAGGCAAACATATAGCCCCGTAGGCAAACATACAGCCCCGTAGGCAAAACATATAGCCCCGTAGGCAAACATATAGCCCCGTAGGCACAACTTAGCCCCATAGGCAAAACATATAGCCCCGTAGGCAAAACTTAGCCCCGTAGGCAAAACATATAGCCCTGTAGGCAAAACATATAGCCCCGTAGGCAAAACATATAGCCCCGTAGGCACAATTTAGCCCCGTAGGCAAAACATATAGCCCCGTAGGCAAAACACAGCCCGGAGGCAAACATATAGCCCCGTAGGCAAACATATAGCCCCGTAGGCACAACTTAGCCCCGTAGGCACAACTTAGCCCCGTAGGCAAAACATATAGCACATTTTGTATCAACTATGTATCTGAAATAAAACTAATAATAATTGTTATTAAACATACGCCCGGAGGCTAAACATACGCCCCATAGCCAATCTTTGATTTTCTTTTATCAATCATGTGTCTGAAATAAAAGTTTTATTAATCATACGCCCCATAGGCAAAACATACGCCCGGAGGCAACATATACGCCCTGAGGCTAAACATACGCCCCATAGGCAATCTTTGATTTTCTTTTATCAATCATGTGTCTGAAATAAAAGTTTTATTAATCATACGCCCCATAGGCAAAACATACGCCCGGAGGCAACATATACGCCCTGAGGCTAAACATACGCCCCATAGGCAATCTTTGATTTTCTTTTATCAATCATGTGTCTGAAATAAAAGTTTTCATTATTATTATTTTTACTACCATGTCAAATACCTGGCATTCCGCGCACCCTGTACTCCATGACATCTATACATCAAGACTCTCCACAGGTTCGCGGCCTCGGCCTGCTCGCGACAGGCACTTCACGAGCGTACTACTCGCGACGGGTGCTCCACAAGCGCCGTGGCTCGCGACAGGCGCTCCACAAGCGCCACTGCTAACGAGAGGCACTTTACAAGCGCACTGCTCACCACACGCGTTTCACTGGTGCGCTGATTGTAAACAGGCACCGCTCAGGCGCGTTGATTGTAGACAGGCACCGCTCAGGCGCGCTGATTGTAGACAGGCACCGCTCAGGCGCGCTGATTGTAGACAGGCACCGCTCAGGCGCGCTGATTGTAGACAGGCACCGCTCAGGCGCGCTGATTGTAGACAGGCACCGCTCAGGCGCGCTGATTGTAGACAGGCACCGCTCAGGCGCGCTGATATCGACACGCGCTTCAATGGCGCGCTGCTCGCGACACGCGCTTCACTGGCGCTCTGCTCTCGACACGCGCTTCAATGGCGCGCTCCAATGGCGCGCTGCTCTCCACACGCGCTTCAATCGCGCGCTGCTCGCGACACGCGCTTCAATGGCGCGCTGCTCTCCATACGCGCTTCAATCGCGCGCTGCTCGCGACACGCGCTTCAATCGCGCGATGTTCGCGACACGCGCTTCAATCGCGTGCTGCTCTGCACACGCGCTTCAATCGCGCGCTGCTCTCCACACGCGCTTCAATCGCGCGCTGCTCACGACATGCGCAGCTCGTATACAATTCGGGCCCTTAGGCGGTAACTTGATCTACACGATTTCTCTTGTCATCTCAAACACCAAGTATCTTTATGGATCTATAACATTCATCACATGACCATGTAGGGCAAGCATGTCATGACATACCAAACAATAAAATCAAGTTTTAATTCAGAAGTATCCTGGTGACACACAAATTAAAATAAACTGAACTCTGCTTTACCTGACCCTCACTAATAAACTGATCTATATTCTCAATTTCAGTTGTTAGGAAAATTCTTTAAATTAATTGAAAAGCCTGATCTTATTAAACATCAACACTAAAAATATAAAAAATTTGGTTTGATCTTACCGCAGTACAAATTGAATAAGTATTATACCAATAATGGCTTGAGCAATCATGCTATCTGTCATATTACATGACATGTGACAGGCCAATCCCAAGTTTGTCATAATAAAATTTTACTGAATCCTCACCTTTTGGTTTAACTTAATTGGCATGTTCCCTAGTCTGAACTACTACTACTGTAAACACTTGAATTAAATTTGTCATCAACTGACATAATGAATACATGGGGTCCTCCATTCATATTTTGGCAATGCATGCAACAATGCAATGCAACTAATCTTTGCCTTGCAATTGCATTTTAACATCCTTTCATCTCATGCATATTTGTCACAGCTTCAAAATTATATTTCACATAATACACCACTGACTGTGTATTTTAGTTTTTGTACCAACTACTTTAATACCTCAATTTGACTGTCTTTTCTCTTTATTCCTCTTTGTGTGTCTTAAAATACAGAAAAGTATTTTTAGTTATCCTGTTAAATTATAACATAACTTGTAGTCTTTAAAAGTACTGTCTTAAAGCCAACAGTATATTTAAATATTCTACACAAAGCTTTTATCTTTTAACCAAATTATAATATTAAAATGTATGATTCATATCATTTTACACACCACTTTTGTGTATCAACATAAATCATACCTTGTTTTAAAATGTAAGGCACTTTTATTTAAATATTTTACACATAACTTTTGTGTCTTGACAAACCATAAAACCAAACATACAACCAAACCTTTAAATCAAACATTAAAATAGAAATAAACACAACAAATCTTGATTTTGTGTTTTCAAGCCAATGGTCTTTTCATGGTCTGTTAATAAAACAATTTTCGTAATATGACTTTATGATTGTACGATTACGGACTTTAGGAAAATGTTTTCAAGTCTTTTAGAAATCACCAAATTAAGAAATCAGTAAATAATTTTGTACAGATAATTAGAAACATGGAACAATCTCACCAAATATGAAGATTTTCACGCTGGTGTGCGTTTTAAGTTTACCATTTACTCGAAGTTCTCAATATCCTTACAAATTTAAAAATCTTACTCTCCGGTAAACAATACGATTCTTTTATGCAACAAAATCACTTTGTGAGTTTGGGTAATATCCCTCTTCTGAACTTTTAGAGATTATTCGACAAGATCCTTTCGAGCGTATTGCGCGCTAAAAGTTCCCAAACCAAGTGACAGATAGCTGTAGTGAGGCGACGTAAGCGTTGATATTTGACATGTCTAGTGCTGCGCCGATACACCGGCATAGTGTTGATTTTTGTCTCTAACACTACATACATGACATACATTTTCACGTGGGCGATTGTTACGTGGTCTGGTTCTCTGGGAGTGGGCGTTAATTTATAACCATACTGTAGGTAGGTCGTCGAAGTTGTTAGCTATTTAAAAGTAATTTTATTTCGTTATGTTTCATCTTATCTTTATACATTCACTAGCTTTCGACACCGACACGTCCGCTCGGAATTAAAAGAAACAACTTTTAAAACAGCCTGTGTTCTTCAAGACTATGATCTACATACATCTGTGCCAAATTTCATAAAAATCTGTCAAACCGTTCCGGAGATACCTTCAAACAAACATCCATCCATCCATCTAAAATTTCGCATTTACAATATTAGTAAGAAGTAGGGTAGTAAAATTTATTTTTATAATTTGTTAGTTTTATTATAAATAAAGTCAAAACGAGTGTTTTTAAATGTCTTTCCATTTCATCATAGTGATCTTTTAAATTTTACATATTTATCTAAGTCATAATGATAAATAATTATCCACAATTTTCCGGCCGTAGCCGGATTTTAGTTATCTATGCCTTTAATTAAAACATGAACTAAACGTTTAATGGTTAAGACTCGTTCAACAGGCCCTTTGTTTGGCAAACGTCCAGAATGTTCAGTCAGAATTTACTGAAAGGTACATGGCCACAAACAGCGGTTACTGACTAATCGACAACATTTACCAAAAACTTTTTTTTAAAAATTAACATTATTAAGATTATTAATCTTACTAATTTTATAAATGCGAATGTTTAGATGGATGGATGGATGTTTGTTTGAAGTTATCCCCGGAGCGGGTCAACGGATCATGATGAAATTTAGCACAGATGTAGAATACAGTCTGTAACTAACACGACTTTTTTTTTATATATATAAGATTTTGATGAAGCAATTCAACAAATATCTCAAATTAATGTGACCAAAATGGACTTACTATCGAAATATATTCACCTACAAGTCAATTGAAAAATATTAACCGAGAAAATTGTATACGATATTCGTATTAAAAATACAAAAGACATATTTACAAAAGGTATTAAGAACAGTAAAATGGCGACCCTCCATTGAAAACTATATTGCTTAATATTATTGCCAAAGCTCTGTTTTGCCGCGGCGAAGATTGTTAGTAAACTACAATAAAATAAAATACAGGATTACTTGAGCCGCAGACCGAATGTCTTCTTCTGATAACATTCAATAGTAAGGCTATTGTGTTTGAAACTAATACACTATCTTAGTGTTAAGAAATAAACAAACAGTTCAGTTTTAAAACCTCTATTTCAATTTCTCTACTTTGACAATCAACAAAATCACTGCCATAGCAACACACAATACACGTTACAGTGCCCCCCTCCTAGAGACATTTCGCCCCGAAAGGTCTTCAAGTGTTACATAGTTCTGCCTTCCACTAATCTTCAATTTTCTTATTCCTCATGGTTCCCTGCATACGGCGCTAAGCGGTTAAAGTGAACTATCCTCGGTTTCCCACGCGGCGACTTTTGGATTCTGTAACAAGTATCATTAATACGCCCTAAAATCTCATAGGGTCCTTCCCATGAGTTCTGCAGCTTAGGCGATAAGCCTCGTCTACGCTGAGGATTATAGAGCCATACGAGATCTCCCGGTCGAAAGCCTCCTTCCTCGGCTCTGACGTCATAATATTCCTTCATCTTATCACTGGCGCTCTGGATGTTTATGCGAACCCTTTGGTGTATATCTTCCATTCTCCGGCGTAGCTCGCTTACGTAGCTTTCTCCTGCTATATCTTCCCCAGGTGGGCACCCAAACCTTAAATCACACGGCAAACGAAGCTCCCTTCCCATTATAATGCTCGCTGGACTCTGGCCTGTAGATTCATGTACAGCTGAGCGATATGCCAACAGGAATAAATGAAGGTATTGGTCCCAATCCTTCTGGTGGTCAGAAACTACCTTCGCGAGGTGTCTATTAATAGTCCTATTCATTCGTTCCACCATGCCATCAGACTGCGGGTGTAGTGCTGTAGTTCTTGTTTTACGAATTTTCAACGTGTCACAAATATTCTGGAATACTGTAGATTCAAAGTTCCTCCCTTGGTCCGAATGTAACTCCATGGGAACGCCAAAGCGACATATCCACTCCTTGATTAGCACGTCAGCAATAGTAACAGCTTCTTGACTTGGCAGTGCATATGCCTCCGCCCATTTACTAAAATAGTCCATAACGACAACGATATATTTATTTCCTTGATCAGACTCTGGAAATGGACCGGCCACGTCAATAGCAATCCTTTCGAAAGGAGCGCCAACATTGTATTGACGCATGGGCGCCCTGGGACGTTTCCGTGGCCCATTACTAGCAGCACAAATCGAGCATTTCTTACACCACTCCTTCACGTCATTTTGACTCTGTATCCAATAATAACGTTCCCGCAACTTTCCTATAGTCCTTGTAACTCCCATATGGCCCCCGGTAACTCCGTCATGGACTTCTTCCATTACTTCAATGCGTCTACTCCTGGGAATTACAATTTGTAACCTGTCCACAGATCCATTAGCCGCTGTGACAATTCTTTTCAAAACTCCATCGTGCAATACTAGAGAATCCCATTGAGCCCAATAAGACTTAACTGCCGGAGAGTGTCGTGCCACCTCTTGCCACGATGGTCTTATACCTTGCATCTTCCACGCAATGATCAAACCTAAATCTTCGTCCTTTTCCTGGTCAGATCTTAATTTTTCCCTCTGCCAGGTGTCATCGACTACAGTGGTTCTACACATAGTGGCCTCTTTTTCCTCAACTCTCTGGCAATGCTTGCAGAGCTCCGAGCAAGGTCTTCTTGACAAAGCATCGGCATTCTTGTGAGCAGTCCCAGCACGGTGTTCTATCGCAAAATCGAATTCCTGTAACCTCTCTATCCATCGTGCCACTTGCCCTTCAGGGTTTTTAAACTGTAATAACCACCTTAAAGCAGCATGGTCGGTTCTCAGCAGAAACTTTCGTCCATATAGATATTTATAAAAGTGTTCCACCCCTTTTACTACCGCAAGAAGCTCCCTACGAGTTACACAATAATTACGCTCCGGCTTGGATAGAGTCTTGCTAAAATAACCAATAACCTTTTCCTGCCCAAGTTGGTTCTGAGACAAAATGGCACCCAGCCCCACATTGCTAGCATCGGTGTCCAAAACAAACTGACCCTCTGGCAATGGGTATCCTAGAACGGGTGCATTAACTAAAACTTTCTTCAATTTTTCAAATGATTCCTGACATTCATCATCCCAGGAAAAACGTCTTTGTCCTTCTGTCAACTTTGTAAGTGGTTTAGAAATACCGGCAAATCCCTTAACGTAACGACGGTAGTACGTACACAACCCAAGGAAGCTTCGAAGTTCAAGGATGTTGTTTGGTTTTGGCCATTCCTGGATTGTCTTAACTTTACAAGGGTCCACGGCTACTCCTTGACCTGAGACCACATGACCCAAGTAATGTACTTCCTCTTGGAAAAGATGGCATTTCTTTGAACTGAGTGTCAGTCCTGCCTGTTTGAGCCTCTCGAGTACTTGTTCTAAATTTTTCAAGTGATCCTCAAATGATTTTCCGACCACAATAATATCATCGAGGTATACCAAACAAATCGACCAGGATAAACCCTTTAAAACAGTTTCCATTAATCTCTCAAAGGTCGCAGGAGCATTACAAAGACCAAATGGCATGACACGAAACTGCCATAAACCAGTGCCAACAGTAAATGCAGTCTTTTCACGATCACTTGGCGCCATTTCTACCTGCCAGTACCCACTCTTCAAGTCCAACGTCGAGAAAATATTTGAACCTGATAAAGTATCAAGTGTGTCGTCAATTCGTGGAAGCGGGTAGCTATCCTTCTTCGTCACGTTATTCAACTGCCGATAATCAACGCAGAAACGGGTGGAACCGTCTTTCTTCTTTACCAATACAACTGGTGAAGACCAAGGGCTGTTAGAAGGTTCGATGACATTTTCCTTTTCCATATCTTGAATTATCTTTTCAGCTTCTTCTCTCTTAGCCAGTGGTAGTCTTCTAGGTGGTTGACGTATGGGACGTGCATCGCCGGTATCAATTTTGTGTTGCACAACTTTAGTTCTCCCATTTCCACCGCGACCAATATCAAAAACATCACGGTACTTCCACAACAGACTTCTCAGTGCTACTCGTTGTTCATCATTCAAATTTTGTGAAGAAGCAGAAACAAAGTTTTCCATCTTCTCATTAAACTCTTGAGTTTGTGTTCCAGACATTTGGCATATACGACGAATTACCGAAGAAACTGAGGAACATTGACCCAAAACCGTCCCTTTTTGTAGAGCCACAGGGTGATAATTCACGTTCATAACTCTTACGGGTACTGTCTCCTTTATTTGTATCAGCGCCTTCCCAAATAGAACCCCTTTACCTACATCGGCATCATGTATTTTTGGTTCGAACATCATGGCTTCTCCAGTTTTCATTATATCTTCGAGGCGAGCAAACAAAATAGCCTCACTTCTCTGTGGTATCAAAGCATTCTCAGCCAGCAATAAACGCACCACATTGCTATCCTTCCCGTGAAGTAACAGTTCTTCATCACCAACAGTTAGGGTTCTTCTCTTGAAATCTAGCTGAAAACCTCCAGAATTCATTATGTCCATTCCAATAATCACTTCTTCCTTAATGTCCGCTACCAACATGTTATGGAAAAAATCGTAAGACCCCAAGGTTACATGTACTTCAACTTCACCGTATACTTTCGCCGACCCTCCCGTCGCAGTTTTTAGACACCATTTCGTTGCTTTGACTCCATCCGTAACAATGTCAGGTCTCAGGATTGTTTTCGTAGCTCCCGTGTCTATTAGCATAGTGTGTCTTTCTCCATTAATGCAACCGTCGACAAAAACGCTGTTATCTACTGAGCATAAAGAAGCAACTCGCGCGGTATTCATTGGGACTTGTTCGACGCAGGTCGATGATCGCCCCTTAGCATCGACCCTGAGTTGTTTTCCGATGTGGTTGACATTTGTTGGTCAACCTCTCTCTCGCAGTGACCACGTAAATGTCCTAACTTGCCACAATCCCAGCAGCGTAGCGATTTTTTTGACAATTATATGTGCAGCTTCTTTGCACATGCTTCGCACGTGACCTACTTTCCCGCAGTGCCAGCATCGTAAACGTGTTTTTACAGGCATCATTTCCTTAATCACCCTTCTTACAATTTCTTCTTCGATAGTAGCCTCCTCATGACTATTCTCCATCATACGGACTCGTACTAAACCTCTGCATGTGTCTTTTGCCGCTTCAAACTCCAATGCACGAGCCAAAGCATCGACTAATTTTTCAGGGCGAGCTAAAATTAAAGCCCGTCTTGTTTCTTGGTCCCGAAGACCATCTAAAAATGCTTGAATAGCCAAGCGCTCCATCACATTCTCGGGAGTGGCTGGGTATGCGAGGCGAGCTAAACGAACAACATCAGCTTCAAATTCTTGCAGAGTTTCATTTTGTTTTTGAACACGGTTTTTCAATTGAGAATGATATACATGCTCCAGATGACTTTGACCGAATCTCAATTCCAGATGTTTGACTAGAACATTATAATCATCCTGTTCCTTGATGCTAACAGTCTGCAGAATATTCGTGGCCTCTCCACGGAGGGCTAATGTTAATGCCAAAGCTTTTTCGGAATCGGTCCAAGAATTTGCTCTGGACGCTGCTTCAAATTGTCGGTAATAATTACTCCAGCATGTCTTACCGTCGAATTCGGGTACTTTCAAGTGCATCTTCGTCAGTTCTGTATCGATGGCCGAATGCGATGTACTCTGACGTACTGTGTCGTTGTCCTTACATGACTTGTCCTTGGGTTCAGACATCTGAAAAGCCGCTATTTGTAATTTTATGTCAATAATCTGTTGTTCGAATTTTTCAATATCCTTATTAACTTTCTCCTTAAAATTTTTTGATGTCTCCTCCATATCGATAACTTTTTCCGTTAAAATTCTACAAGTTTCTCCAATTTTCTCTACAATTGTACTGACGCCGACAGCGGAAGTAATTTCAAATACGAAAGTGTCCGGATCCTTACCCTCCTCCTCCAACGCGAGACGAAGTTTCCGTCTCAGTTCGCTTTTCTTGCCACTTGCATCGAGATCTCTTTCTTCCAACTCGTTTCTTAACTCTGCCACCTTCAAATCGTTCAATAATAAACTTTTACTCGCCATACCCCACACCTGACACCAATTGTTAAGAAATAAAATTGTTAAGAAATAAACAAACAGTTCAGTTTTAAAACCTCTATTTCAATTTCTCTACTTTGACAATCAACAAAATCACTGCCATAGCAACCCACAATACACGTTACATTGCCCCCCTCCTAGAGACATTTCGCCCCGAAAGGTCTTCAAGTGCTGCATAGTTCTGCCTTCCACTAATCTTCAATTTTCCTATTCCTCGTGGTTCCCTGCATACGGCGCTAAGCGGTTAAAGTGGACTATCCTCGGTTTCCCACGCGGCGACTTTTGAATTCTGTAACAAGTATCATTAATACGCCCTAAAATCTCATAGGGTCCTTCCCATGAGTTCTGCAGCTTAGGCGATAAGCCTCGTCTACGCTGAGGATTATAGAGCCATACGAGATCTCCCGGTCGAAAGCCTCCTTCCTCGGCTCTGACGTCATAATATTCCTTCATCTTATCACTGGCGCTCTGGATGTTTATGCGAACCCTTTGGTGTATATCTTCCATTCTCCGGCGTAGCTCGCTTACGTAGCTTTCTCCTGCTATATCTTCCCAGGTGGGCACCCAAACCTTAAATCACACGGCAAACGAAGCTCCCTTCCCATTATAATGCTCGCTGGACTCTGGCCTGTAGATTCATGTACAGCTGAGCGATATGCCAACAGGAATAAATGAAGGTATTGGTCCCAATCCTTCTGGTGGTCAGAAACTACCTTCGCGTGGTGTCTATTAATAGTCCTATTCATTCGTTCCACCATGCCATCAGACTGTGGGTGTAGTGCTGTAGTTCTTGTTTTACGAATTTTCAACGTGTCACAAATATTCTGGAATACTGTAGATTCAAAGTTCCTCCCTTGGTCCGAATGTAACTCCATGGGAACACCAAAGCGACATATCCACTCCTTGATTAGCACGTCAGCAATAGTAACAGCTTCTTGACTTGGCAGTGCATATGCCTCCGTCCATTTACTAAAATAGTCCATAACGACAACGATATATTTATTCCCTTGATCAGACTCTGTATCCAATAATAACGTTCCCGCAACTTTCCTATAGTCCTTGTAACTCCCATATGGCCCCCGGTAACTCCGTCATGGACTTCTTCCATTACTTCAATGCGTCTACTTCTGGGAATTACAATTTGTAACCTGTCCACAGATCCGTTAGCTGCTGTGACAATTCTTTTTAAAACTCCATCGTGCAATACTAGAGAATCCCATTGAGCCCAATAAGACTTAACTGCCGGAGAGTGTCGTGCCACCTCTTGCCACGATGGTCTTATACCTTGCATCTTCCACGCAATGATCAAACCTAAATCTTCGTCCTTTTCCTGGTCAGATCTTAGTTTTTCCCGCTGCCAGGTGTCATCAATTACAGTGGTTCTACACAAAGTGGCCTCTTTTTCCTCAACTCTCTGGCAATGCTTGCAGAGCTCCGAGCAAGGTCTTCTTGACAAAGCATCGGCATTCTTGTGAGCAGTCCCAGCACGGTGTTCTATCGCAAAATCAAATTCCTGTAACCTCTCTATCCATCGTGCCACTTGCCCTTCAGGGTTTTTAAACTGTAATAACCACCTTAAAGCAGCATGGTCGGTTCTCAGCAGAAACTTTCGTCCATATAGATATTTATAAAAGTGTTCCACCCCTTTTACTACCGCAAGAAGCTCCCTACGAGTTACACAATAATTACGCTCCGGCTTGGATAGAGTCTTGCTAAAATAACCAATAACCTTTTCCTGCCCATGTTGGTTCTGAGACAAAATGGTGTAACGTGTATTGTGTGTTGCTATGGCAGTGATTTTGTTGATTGTCAAAGTAGAGAAATTGAAATAGAGGTTTTAAAACTGAACTGTTTGTTTATTTCTTAACAATTGGTGTCAGGTGTGGGGTATGGCGAGTAAAAGTTTATTATTGAACGATTTGAAGGTGGCAGAGTTAAGAAACGAGTTGGAAGAAAGAGATCTCGATGCAAGTGGCAAGAAAAGCGAACTGAGACGGAAACTTCGTCTCGCGTTGGAGGAGGAGGGTAAGGATCCGGACACTTTCGTATTTGAAATTACTTCCGCTGTCGGCGTCAGTACAATTGTAGAGAAAATTGGAGAAACTTGTAGAATTTTAACGGAAAAAGTTATCGATATGGAGGAGACATCAAAAAATTTTAAGGAGAAAGTTAATAAGGATATTGAAAAATTCGAACAACAGATTATTGACATAAAATT
The DNA here is from genome assembly GCF_912999745.1 of Papilio machaon. NCBI lineage: Eukaryota > Metazoa > Arthropoda > Insecta > Lepidoptera > Papilionidae > Papilio > Papilio machaon. The sequence continues at coordinate 1,957,263 of NC_060010.1, forward strand.
ACAAATAGCGGCTTTTCAGATGTCTGAACCCAAGGACAAGTCATGTAAGGACAACGACACAGTACGTCAGAGTACATCGCATTCGGCCATCGATACAGAACTGACGAAGATGCACTTGAAAGTACCCGAATTCGACGGTAAGACATGCTGGAGTAATTATTACCGACAATTTGAAGCAGCGTCCAGAGCAAATTCTTGGACCGATTCCGAAAAAGCTTTGGCATTAACATTAGCCCTCCGTGGAGAGGCCACGAATATTCTGCAGACTGTTAGCATCAAGGAACAGGATGATTATAATGTTCTAGTCAAACATCTGGAATTGAGATTCGGTCAAAGTCATCTGGAGCATGTATATCATTCTCAATTGAAAAACCGTGTTCAAAAACAAAATGAAACTCTGCAAGAATTTGAAGCTGATGTTGTTCGTTTAGCTCGCCTCGCATACCCAGCCACTCCCGAGAATGTGATGGAGCGCTTGGCTATTCAAGCATTTTTAGATGGTCTTCGGGACCAAGAAACAAGACGGGCTTTAATTTTAGCTCGCCCTGAAAAATTAGTCGATGCTTTGGCTCGTGCATTGGAGTTTGAAGCGGCAAAAGACACATGCAGAGGTTTAGTACGAGTCCGTATGATGGAGAATAGTCATGAGGAGGCTACTATCGAAGAAGAAATTGTAAGAAGGGTGATTAAGGAAATGATGCCTGTAAAAACACGTTTACGATGCTGGCACTGCGGGAAAGTAGGTCACGTGCGAAGCATGTGCAAAGAAGCTGCACATATAATTGTCAAAAAATCGCTACGCTGCTGGGATTGTGGCAAGTTAGGACATTTACGTGGTCACTGCGAGAGAGAGGTTGACCAACAAATGTCAACCACATCGGAAAACAACTCAGGGTCGATGCTAAGGGGCGATCATCGACCTGCGTCGAACAAGTCCCAATGAATACCGCGCGAGTTGCTTCTTTATGCTCAGTAGATAACAGCGTTTTTGTCGACGGTTGCATTAATGGAGAAAGACACACTATGCTAATAGACACGGGAGCTACGAAAACAATCCTGAGACCTGACATTGTTACGGATGGAGTCAAAGCAACGAAATGGTGTCTAAAAACTGCGACGGGAGGGTCGGCGAAAGTATACGGTGAAGTTGAAGTACATGTAACCTTGGGGTCTTACGATTTTTTCCATAACATGTTGGTAGCGGACATTAAGGAAGAAGTGATTATTGGAATGGACATAATGAATTCTGGAGGTTTTCAGCTAGATTTCAAGAGAAGAACCCTAACTGTTGGTGATGAAGAACTGTTACTTCACGGGAAGGATAGCAATGTGGTGCGTTTATTGCTGGCTGAGAATGCTTTGATACCACAGAGAAGTGAGGCTATTTTGTTTGCTCGCCTCGAAGATATAATGAAAACTGGAGAAGCCATGATGTTCGAACCAAAAATACATGATGCCGATGTAGGTAAAGGGGTTCTATTTGGGAAGGCGCTGATACAAATAAAGGAGACAGTACCCGTAAGAGTTATGAACGTGAATTATCACCCTGTGGCTCTACAAAAAGGGACGGTTTTGGGTCAATGTTCCTCAGTTTCTTCGGTAATTCGTCGTATATGCCAAATGTCTGGAACACAAACTCAAGAGTTTAATGAGAAGATGGAAAACTTTGTTTCTGCTTCTTCACAAAATTTGAATGATGAACAACGAGTAGCACTGAGAAGTCTGTTGTGGAAGTACCGTGATGTTTTTGATATTGGTCGCGGTGGAAATGGGAGAACTAAAGTTGTGCAACACAAAATTGATACCGGCGATGCACGTCCCATACGTCAACCACCTAGAAGACTACCACTGGCTAAGAGAGAAGAAGCTGAAAAGATAATTCAAGATATGGAAAAGGAAAATGTCATCGAACCTTCTAACAGCCCTTGGTCTTCACCAGTTGTATTGGTAAAGAAGAAAGACGGTTCCACCCGTTTCTGCGTTGATTATCGGCAGTTGAATAACGTGACGAAGAAGGATAGCTACCCGCTTCCACGAATTGACGACACACTTGATACTTTATCAGGTTCAAATATTTTCTCGACGTTGGACTTGAAGAGTGGGTACTGGCAGGTAGAAATGGCGCCAAGTGATCGTGAAAAGACTGCATTTACTGTTGGCACTGGTTTATGGCAGTTTCGTGTCATGCCATTTGGTCTTTGTAATGCTCCTGCGACCTTTGAGAGATTAATGGAAACTGTTTTAAAGGGTTTATCCTGGTCGATTTGTTTGGTATACCTCGATGATATTATTGTGGTCGGAAAATCATTTGAGGATCACTTGAAAAATTTAGAACAAGTACTCGAGAGGCTCAAACAGGCAGGACTGACACTCAGTTCAAAGAAATGCCATCTTTTCCAAGAGGAAGTACATTACTTGGGTCATGTGGTCTCAGGTCAAGGAGTAGCCGTGGACCCTTGTAAAGTTAAGACAATCCAGGAATGGCCAAAACCAAACAACATCCTTGAACTTCGAAGCTTCCTTGGGTTGTGTACGTACTACCGTCGTTACGTTAAGGGATTTGCCGGTATTTCTAAACCACTTACAAAGTTGACAGAAGGACAAAGACGTTTTTCCTGGGATGATGAATGTCAGGAATCATTTGAAAAATTGAAGAAAGTTTTAGTTAATGCACCCGTTCTAGGATACCCATTGCCAGAGGGTCAGTTTGTTTTGGACACCGATGCTAGCAATGTGGGGCTGGGTGCCATTTTGTCTCAGAACCAACTTGGGCAGGAAAAGGTTATTGGTTATTTTAGCAAGACTCTATCCAAGCCGGAGCGTAATTATTGTGTAACTCGTAGGGAGCTTCTTGCGGTAGTAAAAGGGGTGGAACACTTTTATAAATATCTATATGGACGAAAGTTTCTGCTGAGAACCGACCATGCTGCTTTAAGGTGGTTATTACAGTTTAAAAACCCTGAAGGGCAAGTGGCACGATGGATAGAGAGGTTACAGGAATTCGATTTTGCGATAGAACACCGTGCTGGGACTGCTCACAAGAATGCCGATGCTTTGTCAAGAAGACCTTGCTCGGAGCTCTGCAAGCATTGCCAGAGAGTTGAGGAAAAAGAGGCCACTATGTGTAGAACCACTGTAGTCGATGACACCTGGCAGAGGGAAAAATTAAGATCTGACCAGGAAAAGGACGAAGATTTAGGTTTGATCATTGCGTGGAAGATGCAAGGTATAAGACCATCGTGGCAAGAGGTGGCACGACACTCTCCGGCAGTTAAGTCTTATTGGGCTCAATGGGATTCTCTAGTATTGCACGATGGAGTTTTGAAAAGAATTGTCACAGCGGCTAATGGATCTGTGGACAGGTTACAAATTGTAATTCCCAGGAGTAGACGCATTGAAGTAATGGAAGAAGTCCATGACGGAGTTACCGGGGGCCATATGGGAGTTACAAGGACTATAGGAAAGTTGCGGGAACGTTATTATTGGATACAGAGTCAAAATGACGTGAAGGAGTGGTGTAAGAAATGCTCGATTTGTGCTGCTAGTAATGGGCCACGGAAACGTCCCAGGGCGCCCATGCGTCAATACAATGTTGGCGCTCCTTTCGAAAGGATTGCTATTGACGTGGCCGGTCCATTTCCAGAGTCTGATCAAGGAAATAAATATATCGTTGTCGTTATGGACTATTTTAGTAAATGGGCGGAGGCATATGCACTGCCAAGTCAAGAAGCTGTTACTATTGCTGACGTGCTAATCAAGGAGTGGATATGTCGCTTTGGCGTTCCCATGGAGTTACATTCGGACCAAGGGAGGAACTTTGAATCTACAGTATTCCAGAATATTTGTGACACGTTGAAAATTCGTAAAACAAGAACTACAGCACTACACCCGCAGTCTGATGGCATGGTGGAACGAATGAATAGGACTATTAATAGACACCTCGCGAAGGTAGTTTCTGACCACCAGAAGGATTGGGACCAATACCTTCATTTATTCCTGTTGGCATATCGCTCAGCTGTACATGAATCTACAGGCCAGAGTCCAGCGAGCATTATAATGGGAAGGGAGCTTCGTTTGCCGTGTGATTTAAGGTTTGGGTGCCCACCTGGGGAAGATATAGCAGGAGAAAGCTACGTAAGCGAGCTACGCCGGAGAATGGAAGATATACACCAAAGGGTTCGCATAAACATCCAGAGCGCCAGTGATAAGATGAAGGAATATTATGACGTCAGAGCCGAGGAAGGAGGCTTTCGACCGGGAGATCTCGTATGGCTCTATAATCCTCAGCGTAGACGAGGCTTATCGCCTAAGCTGCAGAACTCATGGGAAGGACCCTATGAGATTTTAGGGCGTATTAATGATACTTGTTACAGAATCCAAAAGTCGCCGCGTGGGAAACCGAGGATAGTTCACTTTAACCGCTTAGCGCCGTATGCAGGGAACCATGAGGAATAAGAAAATTGAAGATTAGTGGAAGGCAGAACTATGTAACACTTGAAGACCTTTCGGGGCGAAATGTCTCTAGGAGGGGGGCACTGTAACGTGTATTGTGTGTTGCTATGGCAGTGATTTTGTTGATTGTCAAAGTAGAGAAATTGAAATAGAGGTTTTAAAACTGAACTGTTTGTTTATTTCTTAACATACAAATTGTAATTCCCAGGAGTAGACGCATTGAAGTAATGGAAGAAGTCCATGACGGAGTTACCGGGGGCCATATGGGAGTTACAAGGACTATAGGAAAGTTGCGGGAACGTTATTATTGGATACAGAGTCAAAATGACGTGAAGGAGTGGTGTAAGAAATGCTCGATTTGTGCTGCTAGTAATGGGCCACGGAAACGTCCCAGGGCGCCCATGCGTCAATACAATGTTGGCGCTCCTTTCGAAAGGATTGCTATTGACGTGGCCGGTCCATTTCCAGAGTCTGATCAAGGAAATAAATATATCGTTGTCGTTATGGACTATTTTAGTAAATGGGCGGAGGCATATGCACTGCCAAGTCAAGAAGCTGTTACTATTGCTGACGTGCTAATCAAGGAGTGGATATGTCGCTTTGGCGTTCCCATGGAGTTACATTCGGACCAAGGGAGGAACTTTGAATCTACAGTATTCCAGAATATTTGTGACACGTTGAAAATTCGTAAAACAAGAACTACAGCACTACACCCGCAGTCTGATGGCATGGTGGAACGAATGAATAGGACTATTAATAGACACCTCGCGAAGGTAGTTTCTGACCACCAGAAGGATTGGGACCAATACCTTCATTTATTCCTGTTGGCATATCGCTCAGCTGTACATGAATCTACAGGCCAGAGTCCAGCGAGCATTATAATGGGAAGGGAGCTTCGTTTGCCGTGTGATTTAAGGTTTGGGTGCCCACCTGGGGAAGATATAGCAGGAGAAAGCTACGTAAGCGAGCTACGCCGGAGAATGGAAGATATACACCAAAGGGTTCGCATAAACATCCAGAGCGCCAGTGATAAGATGAAGGAATATTATGACGTCAGAGCCGAGGAAGGAGGCTTTCGACCGGGAGATCTCGTATGGCTCTATAATCCTCAGCGTAGACGAGGCTTATCGCCTAAGCTGCAGAACTCATGGGAAGGACCCTATGAGATTTTAGGGCGTATTAATGATACTTGTTACAGAATTCAAAAGTCGCCGCGTGGGAAACCGAGGATAGTCCACTTTAACCGCTTAGCGCCGTATGCAGGGAACCATGAGGAATAGGAAAATTGAAGATTCGTGGAAGGCAGAACTATGCAGCACTTGAAAGACCTTTCGGGGCGAAATGTCTCTAGGAGGGGGGCAATGTAACGTGTATTGTGGGTTGCTATGGCAGTGATTTTTGTTGATTGTCAAAGTAGAGAAATGGAAATAGAGGTTTTAAAACTGAACTGTTTGTTTATTACATAGTTCTGCCTTCCACTAATCTTCAATTTTCTTATTCCTCATGGTTCCCTGCATACGGCGCTAAGCGGTTAAAGTGAACTATCCTCGGTTTCCCACGCGGCGACTTTTGGATTCTGTAACAAGTATCATTAATACGCCCTAAAATCTCATAGGGTCCTTCCCATGAGTTCTGCAGCTTAGGCGATAAGCCTCGTCTACGCTGAGGATTATAGAGCCATACGAGATCTCCCGGTCGAAAGCCTCCTTCCTCGGCTCTGACGTCATAATATTCCTTCATCTTATCACTGGCGCTCTGGATGTTTATGCGAACCCTTTGGTGTATATCTTCCATTCTCCGGCGTAGCTCGCTTACGTAGCTTTCTCCTGCTATATCTTCCCCAGGTGGGCACCCAAACCTTAAATCACACGGCAAACGAAGCTCCCTTCCCATTATAATGCTCGCTGGACTCTGGCCTGTAGATTCATGTACAGCTGAGCGATATGCCAACAGGAATAAATGAAGGTATTGGTCCCAATCCTTCTGGTGGTCAGAAACTACCTTCGCGAGGTGTCTATTAATAGTCCTATTCATTCGTTCCACCATGCCATCAGACTGCGGGTGTAGTGCTGTAGTTCTTGTTTTACGAATTTTCAACGTGTCACAAATATTCTGGAATACTGTAGATTCAAAGTTCCTCCCTTGGTCCGAATGTAACTCCATGGGAACGCCAAAGCGACATATCCACTCCTTGATTAGCACGTCAGCAATAGTAACAGCTTCTTGACTTGGCAGTGCATATGCCTCCGCCCATTTACTAAAATAGTCCATAACGACAACGATATATTTATTTCCTTGATCAGACTCTGGAAATGGACCGGCCACGTCAATAGCAATCCTTTCGAAAGGAGCGCCAACATTGTATTGACGCATGGGCGCCCTGGGACGTTTCCGTGGCCCATTACTAGCAGCACAAATCGAGCATTTCTTACACCACTCCTTCACGTCATTTTGACTCTGTATCCAATAATAACGTTCCCGCAACTTTCCTATAGTCCTTGTAACTCCCATATGGCCCCCGGTAACTCCGTCATGGACTTCTTCCATTACTTCAATGCGTCTACTCCTGGGAATTACAATTTGTATGTTAAGAAATAAACAAACAGTTCAGTTTTAAAACCTCTATTTCAATTTCTCTACTTTGACAATCAACAAAATCACTGCCATAGCAACACACAATACACGTTACAGTGCCCCCCTCCTAGAGACATTTCGCCCCGAAAGGTCTTCAAGTGTTACATAGTTCTGCCTTCCACTAATCTTCAATTTTCTTATTCCTCATGGTTCCCTGCATACGGCGCTAAGCGGTTAAAGTGAACTATCCTCGGTTTCCCACGCGGCGACTTTTGGATTCTGTAACAAGTATCATTAATACGCCCTAAAATCTCATAGGGTCCTTCCCATGAGTTCTGCAGCTTAGGCGATAAGCCTCGTCTACGCTGAGGATTATAGAGCCATACGAGATCTCCCGGTCGAAAGCCTCCTTCCTCGGCTCTGACGTCATAATATTCCTTCATCTTATCACTGGCGCTCTGGATGTTTATGCGAACCCTTTGGTGTATATCTTCCATTCTCCGGCGTAGCTCGCTTACGTAGCTTTCTCCTGCTATATCTTCCCCAGGTGGGCACCCAAACCTTAAATCACACGGCAAACGAAGCTCCCTTCCCATTATAATGCTCGCTGGACTCTGGCCTGTAGATTCATGTACAGCTGAGCGATATGCCAACAGGAATAAATGAAGGTATTGGTCCCAATCCTTCTGGTGGTCAGAAACTACCTTCGCGAGGTGTCTATTAATAGTCCTATTCATTCGTTCCACCATGCCATCAGACTGCGGGTGTAGTGCTGTAGTTCTTGTTTTACGAATTTTCAACGTGTCACAAATATTCTGGAATACTGTAGATTCAAAGTTCCTCCCTTGGTCCGAATGTAACTCCATGGGAACGCCAAAGCGACATATCCACTCCTTGATTAGCACGTCAGCAATAGTAACAGCTTCTTGACTTGGCAGTGCATATGCCTCCGCCCATTTACTAAAATAGTCCATAACGACAACGATATATTTATTTCCTTGATCAGACTCTGGAAATGGACCGGCCACGTCAATAGCAATCCTTTCGAAAGGAGCGCCAACATTGTATTGACGCATGGGCGCCCTGGGACGTTTCCGTGGCCCATTACTAGCAGCACAAATCGAGCATTTCTTACACCACTCCTTCACGTCATTTTGACTCTGTATCCAATAATAACGTTCCCGCAACTTTCCTATAGTCCTTGTAACTCCCATATGGCCCCCGGTAACTCCGTCATGGACTTCTTCCATTACTTCAATGCGTCTACTCCTGGGAATTACAATTTGTAACCTGTCCACAGATCCATTAGCCGCTGTGACAATTCTTTTCAAAACTCCATCGTGCAATACTAGAGAATCCCATTGAGCCCAATAAGACTTAACTGCCGGAGAGTGTCGTGCCACCTCTTGCCACGATGGTCTTATACCTTGCATCTTCCACGCAATGATCAAACCTAAATCTTCGTCCTTTTCCTGGTCAGATCTTAATTTTTCCCTCTGCCAGGTGTCATCGACTACAGTGGTTCTACACATAGTGGCCTCTTTTTCCTCAACTCTCTGGCAATGCTTGCAGAGCTCCGAGCAAGGTCTTCTTGACAAAGCATCGGCATTCTTGTGAGCAGTCCCAGCACGGTGTTCTATCGCAAAATCGAATTCCTGTAACCTCTCTATCCATCGTGCCACTTGCCCTTCAGGGTTTTTAAACTGTAATAACCACCTTAAAGCAGCATGGTCGGTTCTCAGCAGAAACTTTCGTCCATATAGATATTTATAAAAGTGTTCCACCCCTTTTACTACCGCAAGAAGCTCCCTACGAGTTACACAATAATTACGCTCCGGCTTGGATAGAGTCTTGCTAAAATAACCAATAACCTTTTCCTGCCCAAGTTGGTTCTGAGACAAAATGGCACCCAGCTGCAAAGCTGGCTAAAAACTGCGACGGGAGGGTCGGCGAAAGTATACGGTGAAGTTGAAGTACATGTAACCTTGGGGTCTTACGATTTTTTCCATAACATGTTGGTAGCGGACATTAAGGAAGAAGTGATTATTGGAATGGACATAATGAATTCTGGAGGTTTTCAGCTAGATTTCAAGAGAAGAACCCTAACTGTTGGTGATGAAGAACTGTTACTTCACGGGAAGGATAGCAATGTGGTGCGTTTATTGCTGGCTGAGAATGCTTTGATACCACAGAGAAGTGAGGCTATTTTGTTTGCTCGCCTCGAAGATATAATGAAAACTGGAGAAGCCATGATGTTCGAACCAAAAATACATGATGCCGATGTAGGTAAAGGGGTTCTATTTGGGAAGGCGCTGATACAAATAAAGGAGACAGTACCCGTAAGAGTTATGAACGTGAATTATCACCCTGTGGCTCTACAAAAAGGGACGGTTTTGGGTCAATGTTCCTCAGTTTCTTCGGTAATTCGTCGTATATGCCAAATGTCTGGAACACAAACTCAAGAGTTTAATGAGAAGATGGAAAACTTTGTTTCTGCTTCTTCACAAAATTTGAATGATGAACAACGAGTAGCACTGAGAAGTCTGTTGTGGAAGTACCGTGATGTTTTTGATATTGGTCGCGGTGGAAATAAGCTGCACATATAATTGTCAAGAAATCGCTACGCTGCTGGGATTGTGGCAAGTTAGGACATTTACGTGGTCACTGCGAGAGAGAGGTTGTTCGACCCTGAGTTGTTTTCCGATGTGGTTGACATTTGTTGGTCAACCTCTCTCTCGCAGTGACCACGTAAATGTCCTAACTTGCCACAATCCCAGCAGCGTAGCGATTTTTTGACAATTATATGTGCAGCTTCTTTGCACATGCTTCGCACGTGACCTACTTTCCCGCAGTGCCAGCATCGTAAACGTGTTTTTACAGGCATCATTTCCTTAATCACCCTTCTTACAATTTCTTCTTCGATAGTAGCCTCCTCATGACTATTCTCCATCATACGGACTCGTACTAAACCTCTGCATGTGTCTTTTGCCGCTTCAAACTCCAATGCACGAGCCAAAGCATCGACTAATTTTTCAGGGCGAGCTAAAATTAAAGCCCGTCTTGTTTCTTGGTCCCGAAGACCATCTAAAAATGCTTGAATAGCCAAGCGCTCCATCACATTCTCGGGAGTGGCTGGGTATGCGAGGCGAGCTAAACGAACAACATCAGCTTCAAATTCTTGCAGAGTTTCATTTTGTTTTTGAACACGGTTTTTCAATTGAGAATGATATACATGCTCCAGATGACTTTGACCGAATCTCAATTCCAGATGTTTGACTAGAACATTATAATCATCCTGTTCCTTGATGCTAACAGTCTGCAGAATATTCGTGGCCTCTCCACGGAGGGCTAATGTTAATGCCAAAGCTTTTTCGGAATCGGTCCAAGAATTTGCTCTGGACGCTGCTTCAAATTGTCGGTAATAATTACTCCAGCATGTCTTACCGTCGAATTCGGGTACTTTCAAGTGCATCTTCGTCAGTTCTGTATCGATGGCCGAATGCGATGTACTCTGACGTACTGTGTCGTTGTCCTTACATGACTTGTCCTTGGGTTCAGACATCTGAAAAGCCGCTATTTGTAATTTTATGTCAATAATCTGTTGTTCGAATTTTTCAATATCCTTATTAACTTTCTCCTTAAAATTTTTTGATGTCTCCTCCATATCGATAACTTTTTCCGTTAAAATTCTACAAGTTTCTCCAATTTTCTCTACAATTGTACTGACGCCGACAGCGGAAGTAATTTCAAATACGAAAGTGTCCGGATCCTTACCCTCCTCCTCCAACGCGAGACGAAGTTTCCGTCTCAGTTCGCTTTTCTTGCCACTTGCATCGAGATCTCTTTCTTCCAACTCGTTTCTTAACTCTGCCACCTTCAAATCGTTCAATAATAAACTTTTACTCGCCATACCCCACACCTGACACCAATTGTTAAGAAATAAACAAACAGTTCAGTTTTAAAACCTCTATTTCAATTTCTCTACTTTGACAATCAACAAAATCACTGCCATAGCAACACACAATACACGTTACATTAGGAAAGAATCTACTTTTTGATCATTTAGCAGTTAGTTACCAACAAAATAATGATAAAATTAAACATATTAGTATTTTAAAAGATTCAATTTAATAATCTCTTAAATATAATGACAACGATTTGATGATAATCATATAAACAAAAAAGTAATGAGATTGAATGTGGATGGCTATAAAGGTAGAGGAAGACCAAAGAAAGTATGGATGGATTGTGTGAAAGAGGATATGCGTAAGAAGGGGGTAAATTCAGATATGACGGCTGATAGAGATGTATAGAGGAGTAGTACATACTGTGCCGACCCTCCATAGGGATAAGGGCAGGTTGATGATGATGATGACAACGATTTAAATAAATAAATTAAACAATCATGCTATTGTGTAACTACAAAAAACAGTTTTCTACTGACAAAACTCAGCAGACGAATCTTTGGTATTCAAATGTAATGTGTTACGAGGCATTTACTTTACCACAAAAATATAGATCTCAATTCTAAACAGCTATCACATCATTAGTAAACCACACAAACACTTCGATATAAAGATAAACTTCCAGTAACATATTTATTTATATTTATTTATTACCTAAGATATTTTCAATACGAAAAAATATGAGTTTATTCTTCCATCGAAAAAGCTTTCTGGATTATTAAATTATTTTACCGTCCCAATTTTTATTTCATCGTTTATCGAAGTTATCCAATCATCCATATTACGTTACAAAATCGAAACAAACATTAAAAGAAAAATAAAATAAAAAACATTGTGACAGTGTAAATGTCTTACTCAAAGACGTTAAATGTTTGTAAGAGCTGCCCTTACTTTACATTTAGTGTAAGACACATTATGAGCCTGTTAAAGTATCCGTGTGACGACTGTCACTGTAACTTTGTAACTCGTAATTTAAAAATAAAATTTGATCAATGGGCAACTTTTGTGACGTCAAAAGCTGACGTTTACAAACTTTTAATGTCCTTTTAACTTTCGACATCAATCAATACAAAGTTTCACAAAGTTAAAGGAAGTCAATTGAAAACGCAGAAATATATTAGCGGAGTATAACTTTACTTATTTCGTATTTATTACCCAAAATATTACTAGCTGGTTCTCGCGACTTCGGCTATATTATAACTTCGAATGTTTAATTTTAAATAATATTTTTACATTCTTTTGGGGAATCAAATTTTTATGTTAATTTTTTCGACTTCGCACTGTCATGATTTGAAGCTTGGAACGCCTTCTTTCAGAGCCACAAATTTCTACTTTATCTGTAAAAATATTGTTAAAAAATCTCATCTGTTCTTTCTCTGTGTACATTTAAATTGCAAATGTGGTTCATTGTATCGGAAACAAGTGTATAATTTAGTGAAGCCGACAGGTAATTATGTAATCGGTTGAACTCGAGCGTAAATATGCAAGCTACAGGGTGTTTATACTTACAATATTTATATTAGAAACTTTTATCTAATGAATAATTTCCACTGTTTATATTAAACTAGCTTTTACCCGCGACTCCGTCCGGGCGGAATAAAAAAAATGCACATAAGATAAAAAAGTTCCTATGTCCGTCTCCTAGTTCTAAGCTACCTCACCATCAATTTTCAGCTAAATCAGTTCGACCGATCTTGAGTTATAAATAGTGTAACTAACACGGGGACTTTCTTTTATATATATAGATGAGAATTTAAATTGTTTTATTTTATTGTAATTTAATATTCAGCAATAAATATGTATTATTAATGTATGATTATTTATTTGAAGTTTAGGGTACTTTGTGTTAAAACTTCGTGAAATAACAAACCGATGCTTTAATATAAATTAACGTCCAAATTCTTAGAATACCGACTACTTAGTAGTGGGTTCGAATCTGATATTCAACTATCGTCGTAAATAGTTAAAGAAATTTAAAATAAGAAAAAAATAAAACATCACTAAATTGTTTCAATAATCCGCATATTTTTTGAAAAAATAATAATAGTGTAATTTTAGCGTAATATTAATCGTTTTTGTGGAAAAAGGCTTGTAACAAAATCCATTTGAAGCAAATTTTCAAACCCTTTCTAAAGCATTCCTTACGGAATATTTTAGGTAAGTAACAACAAGAAAACAAGAGTACGAGTATTTAGGATGAAATTCAATGAGCTAATTACTGGAACCATTAATTTTCTCTTAAACGTTTTCGACATTTAAATTACGTCTTTTGAAATTAAACTTAAATACTATCCTTTGCTATATGTTATATAAAAATTTAACATTTTTTTAATGATAAGATTTTTTTTGTGACTGAGTAGTCACTGTTTGCCTTGAGGAGGCATTTACAGTTTCACCGGTCTTGAGGTGGCTGGGCGCAGATGGCGCTTAGCCTAAACCTTGTTTAATTAATGATAAGAAGTATGATAACATTATTAGTATTTATATCATAAGTCATGATCTACAGGGTGAAAGAGTAAGAGGATATGCGTAAGAAGCGAGTGAATTCAGATATGACGGCTGATAGAGATATATGGAAAAGTAGAACATACTGTACCGATCCTCCGTAGGAAAAAGGGTAAGGAAAAAATGTTCACAAAATAATTAGAGTCTTGTGTTCCAAACTAAATAAAGGTGGAGGATTCACAAAAATATACTTAATAATATATATTTTCCTCTTTTAAACGGTGGTTTATTAAAAAAGCTATGAAAATTTCAAATAAAATTTTATTTATCACCACTAACAACTCTAGAAAAAAGTCAAGGTAAATAAAAATATGAATGAACAAAGAAATGTTTCATTTAAAACGTTTTTATACGTTTCCATTCAAACGAATACTTCATGATAGTTAAAAATATGAATCACTTTCTATATTTAGATTATGAATTAAAAGAAAAATGTAACTTTTACATTTAATATAATTATACTTGAATATCTGTTATAATTTTAAATTTTAATTTTTTTAATTTTAATTTTAATTTTTTCCTCATAAATGTCCCTGTGGCAGTGATGTAGACAGACTAGGACATCACGGACTGTCATGTCAAAAAAGTGCAGGCCGCTTCTCGAGACATGCCGCACTTAACGATATCGTGCGCCGGTCTCTTGCCAACGTCAACGTGCCAAGTCTTCTTGAACCGACTGGTATTGCCAGAGACGATGGCAAGAGGCCGGACGGTATGAGTTTGATTCCATGGAAGATGGGTCGGGTGCTGGTATGGGATGCAACCTGTTCAGACACACTGGCCCCTTCCCATCTACATGGAACAATCAACAGAGCTGGTGCGGCTTGTGAAGCGGCTGAAAAAGCTAAAGCTTGCAAATACAGGGGTCTGGGCACCGAATACGAATTTGTCCCATTCGGTGTCGAGACCCTTGGTCCGTGGGGTCCTAGCGCTAGAAAGCTTTTTAAGGAAGTAGCAAAAAGGTTAGTCGACATCACAGGAGACCGAAGAGCTGGCAGCTACCTCGGACAAAGAATTAGTTTAGCTATTCAAAGGGGGAATGCTGCCAGTATCTTCGGAACCTTGCCTAAAGGGACTCCTTTTAATGATATATTTTAGCTTTTATATTATATTTAAGATAGTTGATTACATTAAATTAGTTGTATGATTTTAAATGAATTTATTGAAATATACATTTTAATGTACTTTGGATAAAATACCTGAGTCGAACTATAAATAAGTATAAGAAAAACTTAATATAAGAAAATAGCCCTTTATTCTGAAATTATTTCAAATATACACGTGATAAAAAAAATGTCCCTAATCTCAGTGTGCCTCTTGGCATAGGCCTCCTCTAAACATTAGAAGAAATACTTACTAATTATTAAATAAGATTATAAACTTTTATAAAGTTAATATTTATGAAAACATCCATTTATACATTAGCTCTGAATTATAATTCTGTAAACAATGTTTTGAGCGATACAAATATGTATCTCATTAAAATGAAAACATTATAATTTGCTTCTATTTTAATGAGATACAACACTACATATTATGTTGACATGAGCTAATTAATTTATTGGTATGGAGCGGTAGTTATTATTAATTTAATTTTATGAACATTAACGAAGTTATGAACAGTTTTATATCGAAATATCGCCAAAATATAGACAACAATCTTACTTAATATAATAAATGCGAATGTTTAGATGGATGAATGGATGGATGTTTGTTTGAAGGTATCTCCGGAATTGCTCAACGGATCTATGAAATTTGTCACAGATGTAGAACATAATCTAAAAGAAAACATAGGCTACTTATTAAGATTTTTTTATTCCGCGCGAACGGTGTCGCGGGCGTCAGCTAGTATATTTCATAGATATATTTCGGTAGTGAAAACTCACGGATACATTGGCATTGTATCTTCTAACTAAGCAATTGCATTGATTTATGCTCGTATTGAGTCGTCGGCGCCAAGCGTTTGATCAATTACGTTGGACAAATGTTTGTGTAAGTAACTAGATTGGATGGAAAAGGTTCATTTAGATATTTTTTGGCAGACAAATGAGTAACAGTAGCTAATTTTATGTTTATTTTACAACTTTTTGAGAACAAGGATGTTAGCACTGCACTTTGTAAATAAAACACTGTTGAATAACTTAAACCCAATTTATTTAATCTTTGCTTAACATAATGTCTAGAATATAATTCGAAACGATACTGCGTTAACAAAATAGGTCAGCGACATCTACCGAGCAGTTGCGTAAATAAACATAAAAAATAATTGATCGCCGCGTGTAAAACAATACAGCGCCATCTAGTGAGCGAATCGATTTTATTCTTATTTTACATATTTGGACAAAGGATAATAACAAATGTCCCATTTGCTTTACCAGTACTCTACTAAATGTAAAAATGTCCTTCAGTAAAAGAAAAAGATAAATGGTTAAAACAACAATACTATACTAGTATCTTTAAACCAACATTACGTAAGTTCAAACAATATAATGATATGAGTAGTAGAAAAATTGGAGAGAGAATAAACATTGTAAGGACATTGTCCTTTATATTTTGGCAAGAAAAGACTGTAAAAGATAAATCAGAGACAGCAATTTGACGAAAAATGTTTACGTAATATAGTAAACTTAAATGAAGTCTTTTTGCGATGTAATATTACTGGAACTGAATTTTTGATAATTATCCTTTGATAATTAATTAATTAATTTATTTTTTATAATTATTATTATTTTTTTTTTTTTTTAATTAGAGTATCCTGGATGCGGATTGCACAGGACCGATCACTGTGGCGATCTTTGGGGGAGGCCTATGCCCAGCAGTGGGCGTTACGAGACTGAATGGATGGATGGATGGACGTTTGCTCAAGCTTTTGCTGCCTGAAAAAACATGAATTAGAAAAATGTTCCACCAGTTCACGCGTAATACGACCAAGGGAAATAGAAAATAATTTTTATATACAACTAGCAGTTTCCTGCGATTTTGTCCGCGCGAAATTAAAAAATCTAGTAATGAATATATCCTTTGTCACTCGGGGATAGTTAAGCTTCTTAACAGTGAAAGAATTTTTCAAATTTGTTCAGTAGTTTCGAAGCCTATTGAATGCAAACAATCAAATCGTTCTTCTATAAAAGAGGATTTAGAAATGACTACATACAGTTAGAAAGTCGAGTATACATATGAGTAGTGTAATCGAATATGTTAATTCTATGTTTCTTTGTCATATTTACGCTCTTGTATAATTTTATATCTACACAACGTTAAAGTTTACTCAAGTCTTAAAAAGATGACATGATAAAGCTCTTAGCTTGCCTAACGCTTTCATCTTTTAGTTTCAGTTAAACATTTATTTTTATAGTAGAGTTAATTTTAAAGTTAATATCCTATATAGATATGAATACATATTAAGATAGAAAATAAAAAATAAGTATTATTAAATAGATAAATAAATAATGTAAAGGAATTCATTATCTAAAAAAACATACAAACATGTTCTTCAATTTATTCGTGTAACGTAAATTCTTTCCTACATTTCTAACCTTAAAAAAGTTTAACGTCAAAGAAATTTCAATACGTGTATCTGAATAATGATACTCGACAAAAGATTTAATACTTAATTTAATTTTGTTCACCAATTATATTAGCGATTCGTGAAATTCTCATATAATACAGCAATTCAATTGACAGAATTTTTAATTTAACAAGGTATTGAAATACGAGTATTAACAAGATTGCCATCAATTGAATAACGTTGTTAAAGTCTGAATGAAAGTGAGTCTTAATTTTTAACTCTTACCTCTTTCTCACACTAAGGGCGTCTTGCAATCTGCATATCCTGGGTTCGAATCCCGCTATGTGCCAACGTGTTTTTCGATTCTCGATTTACATATGTAAATTTATCGGACGTTCTTACGGTGAAGGAAAACATCGTGATGCAACACTGCACATATCTGCGAAGAAATTTAATGATATGTGTGAAGTCAAACAGCCAATCAATAACTTAGGGTAGGCTCCAAGCCCCTCAGTGGGGACATAATATAGTTGCTAATGATAACTAAAAATTTATTGTAAATTTTTTAATAAACAAGTAAAATCTTTTTATTTTTAAGTGACCACAACCCCAGTTAGGTTGTGAATATATACAACTATAGTCCTATAACCACGTAACCAATGTTACTCCCCAGCTCTTCCCACGACCCTCTTTATTACACTTGCCAACATTGTTGCTTACATTGTTACATTTTATTACTCTTTAGAAATTCAACCTTAACTTCTTAATAATAAAACATAATTTTACATGACAGGATGTGTAACAGTTCCTTAGTAAAACGACATAAATGTTAAACGTAATGCTCATTATGTCTTAAGTCTCTGTTAGAATTGTACTTTTTGAATAAGAATGCATCACGTGAGCCTTACATCTAAACTAGTTGTCGCCGGCGACTCCGTCCGCGCGAAATTAATAAAAAAAAACTTAATTAGTAGCCTATGTGTTCTTCCAAACTATTTTCTATATTTGTGCCAAATTTTATCGATATCCGCTAAGCGGTAAGTCTAAGGTATCCGCTAAGTGGTAAAAACAATGATAATAATGTGCCTGACGTTAAACTCTGTGGTTTGACCTTGAATAGAGTTTACCTGTTTAAATACTTAGGGCAAATCATTACCACTGATCTCAAAGACGATTGTGACATAGAGAGGGAGCGAAGGGCGTTGTCTGTGAGGGCCAATATGATCGCTCGCAGGTTTGCCCGATGCTCCAAAGAAGTGAAAATCACTTTGTTTAGAGCTTACTGCACGAGCTTCTATGCGAGCAGCCTGTGGGCGACATACAAGCAAAAGTCCTACAACGACCTTCGCGTTCAATATAATAATGCCTTCAGGGTGCTGATGGGACTGCCTCGGTTCTGTAGCGCATCAGCGATGTTTGCAGAAGCCCGCGTCGACTGCTTTTATGCCACAATGCGCAAAAGATGCGCATCCCTGGTGCGCAGGGTGCGAGCCAGTCCCAACAGCATACTTAGCTTAATAGCAAGTAGGCTAGATTGTAAATATATTAATCACAGCCTAAAGCTGCATGTGGCGCTTGGTGTATAGTTAGCTTATTGTATTGTTACTAACATAGTTCGTAAGTATCCTACTAACTAAATAATGAGCTTGTATCTGTGGCTTGAAATAAAGATTATTATTATTATTATTATTAAGCCGTTCATATCTTCAAACAAATATCCATTCATCTATCCATCTAAATATTAGCATTTATAATATTAGTAAGATTTTAATTATCCCTAGATTTGAAGCGCATTTTAATAATATCCATGGGCAGCTGTCACTTCGCTCTTTCATCGAATATAAGCCGCTTATTTGCTACCTTACACTAAAAAAATAGAACGTATATTCTTTACTGTGTCTACTCCGTTGTGTTATCAATTGTAGCTTTTGGTGTCTACGTTTTTAGTTTTTTAATGTCTTATGCATTTCCATCGATTAACCGGATAAGTAATGCTTACCAAGCAGGATAACTGAGGCTTATCCGACAGGAAACGGATCCGGACAAACCGGATTACCCGGTGCCATTTGTAGCATTAATTGAAGCCGGTTTTTAGTCTTTTCTTTTTGTAACTTCATATTTTTACAATCTAACTAGTGTCGATATAAAAGAAAAATAGATCTGTACTTTATCCGTGAAAACTAGTAAATATATAGGTACTGTCGAACATGGATAAGCGTCTAGCTAGAGTCATTATAAGGTTCCGACCACCTCCACCAGGTTGTCCACATCCATCAACGAGAAACTCAAGTCAATAATAGTCAAGAATAGTCCTTAGAAGGTATATTTAGTTTTTTTTTTGTTTTTTTAATTTGATTCTGTTGATCCTTTTCCTTCATTTTATCCATAAAGAGTTCCTTTTAGAATATGTGTGACTATTTTGCTTTATGACATAAAATTTATCTCCGAAATAAACATAGACGAAATCGTATTGCAAATAAATGGAATAAATACGAGCAATAGACATTCTTGGTGTTAAAATACAAAATTACTAAATACAATGGTAACCACCGATTCCACAGTAAGTTAACACAAACATCCCAAACTTCAATCAAGTCCATAAATATCAGCCTTTAAATTATGTGCAGTAAGTCTACGTTTATTGCTTAATCACAACAAAACGATCAAAGTATATCTGTCGGTTCTTTGATGTTGGAATATCGCAGAAATAAATATTGAATTCATAAAAGGAAATGTTGCGAATATAATTTTACAACTTTGGAACTTTACCCAAAAAGTGATTGTCATACCTCGGTTGTGTTAGTTGATTTTAAGGATAGATAAAAGCACAATTAAATATATAGGTATATTTAAAGGAAGGCTTTAACTTGTGGATAATGTAGGAAATTGCGTGTTAGCGAATACTTAAAACTTTTGATTTAGAATAATTATAATTTTCGTGCCCACGCGGAACATTAATGGGCCCTACGCAAGAGTATATAACTCATTTTTTTCTTGAATAAAATAAATTTTTGTGATTTTCGAACACTACTAAAACAACATTTTAATAATTCTTAAATCAAAATAATGAGATTTTGAATGGAATAATCAAAACATAGGAATACTTTTTTTTGTCATTAAGGTAGACTGAGATTATCCTCCTGAAAAATCGCATTTTTTGTGTTACGACTGTATTCGTAGGAGCTATCGAAATTAAGGCAAAAATTATTGTACATAAAATTTACATTAAAATTCAAAGCAAGCTTGTAAACTACTAGCACGCTCCAAATATTAATATTATTCCATTTTTCTGGAAGTATATTGCTGTGGTATTTTTTGCTCAAAGCGTCATATAAATAACAATTATAATACTACAGTATGAATATTTAGAATAGTATACTAGGTTTAAAAGATTTTTTTCTAATACATACTAGATATATCTTTCACAAAAATAGTTGTATCAATGTGTCAATGTTGATTGAAACACCGTCTCTCTTAAAAAAATATTAATCTATTTAACAGTTAAATATTAAATATTTTTTTAATATGTAAATATTAAAATTCAAATCATTTAATGTACTTAATTTACCTTATATACTACGTTTAAAATACAATTTTATAGCATAAAATGTCTAAAGATTCATTTACAGGTACATCGTATCCCTGGCCTTAGGGTTGCCAGGTTGCCAAACCTACTAGCCGGACAGACCAGCCAGTTTAGCCGGACATTGGGGTAGAAAGGTCGGACACCCTATATTATTTAGGATTTTGCCTCAGTATTAATAGGTACACTCTCGTTTGGGAAATGTAAAAAGCCTAACAAAAGCCGGAAAACCATTTATTTTGGCCGGACACGCAATCAAAAAACCTACCTATGTCCGGCTTTATCCGGACGCATGTCAACGCTACCTGGCCTTATACCACCCACGTGTTGTCGAAAGACAGTTAAACTTACATTTTATTTAATAATAGTCATCCATTTAAGAGAACAAATTAAGTGTAACTGTAACCCATTTTTCATCTCATGAGATTAGGAGGTTAAATTTTACAACAAAAATTAACCTAAAATTTTAAATACTTACCAATCATTGTCAGAAGCACATTCTGAACACATTTAAACGCACTACCGTACACTAATAAATTACCGTAAAACTCAAAAGAAATCTCACCATAAAAAACAGCTAATCTCACGCGATTAGCAGAAACTCACATGCACTGTACTCCACAAAAAAGTATACCATTCTTTTATTTCTATACGAATTATCACAATTTTACTGTCATTAAAAATAACTTCAATTTTTGGATAAAACTAAAGGAGTTTTAATAAAGAAAATTGACTATTTCATAACAATAGGTTACTTCCGTAGCGGCGTAGACGTTCACCCTCTACAACGCGCTGCTACGAACTGACGTAGCATGTATATTTGGAGGGAAATGTTTTGCGCATTCAACCCGGAGTCTGGGCAATGTGAAGTCGAACGAACCAATGTAACATTAAAAATTAATCTTGTTTAATATAATGTGATACAATTTTTTAAATACACGCAAAATATTTTATCATGTTGAATTTTTACATGCGTATTTTTATGGCTGTTTTATTTCTTCATCATTTTAAACTTATTCTTTAAAAGTAAAAAAAATACATTAATGGTTTTTCAAGACTGTTCTAGAGAACACATAAGAGCCTTAAAGTGTCGGAAAAATAATAACTTATGAATTAAGATGGTAAAATATCCAGCATCGTAAAGTAATAGCATTGTTTTATATCTCTAATTTTTTCAATTAATAAAGAGAGCAGACCTACCATGGGTTTCTAAGACCAAAGCCACCGTTTAAAAATATTGTTATATCTGTTTTGTTAAAGATAATGAGAGGAATGATGTTTTATA
The DNA here is from genome assembly GCF_912999745.1 of Papilio machaon. NCBI lineage: Eukaryota > Metazoa > Arthropoda > Insecta > Lepidoptera > Papilionidae > Papilio > Papilio machaon. The sequence continues at coordinate 1,979,135 of NC_060010.1, forward strand.
CTGAGATTTAGGTTTCAGAAACCAACAATTAAGTAATTAAGTTAAAAATTCTTCGTTGATTACATTTATCTCTATATCTATCTTTTTTAGTTTCAATAGATAGTATGTTAAGTAGAGGATAATGTAATTGTGCTTCAAAAAAATTAAAAATAAAAGTTTTTAAAACATCGCCGTATTTTTTAATTTAATTTTTTAACTTAATCTTAGTGTTCGATTGATAGATAAGAATAATGGAAAAAAATTATAGGCATAAAGATGTTCTATAATAAAAGGTTTTTATTATTAATAATTTTATTATACATATATATTCTAAAGGATAGAACGGTATAAAATGTGACGTTAAATATTTTCGTTCAATTATTTAATCAGAAGCAGATTGTTTTCGTAATATTTGGCGATGTATCTTCCGACTAGAATCATAGGACGTTCTTGAAATTTTAATAACAACTCCTTGTCTGGTGTTACCTGAAAAAAAATATATTTCTTAGATAGAAGTTAAATTTAGATGTAAATTAAGTAAGTACTAAAAATGATCATCGCTATTATCGTCTTGCTTTTTCCATATAGAGGGATGGCACAGTAAGTACTATTATAAATTAGATGTGTGTAAATCTTATATAGACTTGAACTCAACGGGTTGTAGCGCAACAATTAAATTTGCAGCTCAAAGCTATAACTATGCAAGTCGACAAGCTGCGAGCCAGGCAGCGATTCGTAGAGCTACCAATCATGTGTTCGGGGCTCATTAAAACAGACCGCGCGCTTTACATCTCATTCTGCCAGGTGACTCACAGCTCACAGCTCGAATCGCAAATCATAACTCAATGCTCAATGCAAATAACTCAATCATAACAAATTGGTCTACGAATCGGTTCACTGATCTGCTTCACACGTGTGAACCGTGAGCTGATCTGCAAGCCATCAGTTTTAGTTGAGTTACCCATGATTATTCTAAATACTACACCAGCACTATTATTATGCATGATTTTTTTTAGTATCCGATCCCTTAAACAGACCACAGTTATCACGAATCTGATAGATATCTTGAGTAATATATTCTCTATTAATAAAACTATACATATATCCTTATCGTACGCCTTTCTTTAGTATTCATTCAACTACCCCTTCAATAATTGAAAATGCGTTCAAAAAAGTTGTAAATTCTATAGCGTATCACACATTTAACAAAGTAAAGGCAAAACTGCGTCCGTGCTCAGTAAATTTATTACTTTGAAACATCTGTTGTTGATTTATTAGAGTTCGTAATAGCGATAGATGTAGAACACCGTTCTGGAGTTACGACGAATTGTGTCAACGAATAGCTTAAATAAATTGATTTTATGTGCATTACAGGCTTACATATTGCAGTACTGACATACGTATTTATTGGTACGGAACATTTATAGGCCATCGGAATTTTAAAGGCAATAATTGTTCCGGAATAAATGACCACTTTTATATTTTATTATGCTTCATGTGTAATATAACAATATTATACATTAAGCACTCTATTTATTGGTATAGTTTTTAACCATTAAGTTATTAATTTCTAGTACCATGAATAACTTTATTATATAACTTTACCTGGTCACCATTCAACCTATCCAGTAAAGTAACACAGACGTCCGCAGCGCGCACTCCCGCTTCTCTAGTCATCGCGGAAAAGGCGGTGGCCTCCATCTCAATATTTCTCACGCCCAGCGCTGAAAGCTTGCGAAGGAATGCCAGCTTGTCATCCTCTGTATAATCACAGAACGGACCGTCTAACCGCGCTTGACCTATTACATACAAAACTATACTGTCGAAGAGTTTCAACATCTCCCTGGACTTATCTCATTCACATTTTTATCGAAGAGTTTGTAATGTTAATATACTACGAGATTTTTTTCACACTAGTCACTTAACTTTGAGTCTCTTATTAAATTATTGAATTTATTAATGACTGAAAATATTCGTCCTTAATTAATTCGAACCGCCTTTTAAATTATTTAAGCCGTGTTGTTTTTGATTGCATTGGAATATTAATTAAAACTGTGCAGTCATAATAATTTCAATGAATTTCATGTTTTAAAAGACAAAATTAAATACTACGGTATTGCGTTTGAATAAAAATTTAATTTTTAAAAATTTATAACAAACCTACAACATGGTGAAAGTAAGAAAAAATTGAATTAATCTTTGAAGTCAGTCAATTAAATAAATGTCTAAAACAACGGACGATCTTTGGTACAGACTCTTCAATATTATCCGGAGAGAGAATAGAATTTTTATATTTTCAGTAGCTCGATGCTGCCGTCATCGAATGGTTTAGATTAGTAATATTCAACAATAATGTCTTGAAATCTAACCTGCATTCGATTATTTTATTAAACCAGTGGCCCTAGCACGAATATTTGTGACAATCACCTTCGTATCGTCATCGTTAATTATGTCAAAATTAGTATGATATTTTTGGTGTACTTTACGCCCAATAAGGGTTTTGCGCTGCACAAATTTTAATAAAATTTTTGTCGATAACGACACAATGGCGAATGTCAAAAAAAATCATGCTAGGCCCACAGGTCTAGAACTCAGTTTTGCAAAGAACAATTGTAAAATACGAATTATATTTTTTTCACATTTTAGCAAAACATCCAAATAAACTACATAACGTTTTGCTTAAATAATTACCTCCTCTATTATAAACTTGTAACACGATAGATTTGTATATGAAAACATAATTGAAGATTTACATTGTCAAAACACATGCCATTCAGAAAGCACAAGCCTACCCTAACTTAGGAATGACTTAGGCTGGAGTCCACGAAACACAATTACAGCGAAAACATCAACTCTCTTATTCTCTTATAAAAAATCAAAGATAATATGTTTTGTACATCTTTCTGCAGTAAAATCTCACTTTATATGTTACCTCTATAGAAATCATCAGCAGCCATAGTTCCTCCACTGTACGTGTTGAAACCATCTCCCTCAGTCACCATAGACATGAGTTCTTGTATCAATCTTTTGTCGAAAACAGAAGGTAACTTGCGAATCTCACCTAAAACTGGCTGGAAATTTTCATACAATCACGATCATTATCGACGTCAAATATTATTACAAAACAAAAGGTAAAATAAAACATACAGATAAATTAAGAACCTCCTTCGTTCTGAAGTCCTTAATAAGTTAACTAAAAATGTTGATTTTTTCTTGTGATTGTAAATAAAATTGAATTTAGGTTGTTATTATGTTTTCTAATATAAAAATAAACAGATCATTGACCATATTGTCAATCGAAGAAGTAGTGATAAAATTTTGTATTTTACTTGTTTCAGAATAACATAAGGATATAAGCTTCTCTAAGAACAGCTGAAAACAGATCTACAAAGCAGAAAGTTGTAAGTATACTTTTAAAAGTAATAAAACTTACAAGGTCATATATCTTCTCCAAAGTACCATTAAGACCCCAGGATGATATGACGATGGAACCCGGAGGAATTTTCAGACCTCCGCTCGTTCCTATTCTGAAGATTATAGGATTCTTCACTTTCGCGTAGTACAAGACTTTTAATATTTCCTGTAGGAGTATCGTCATTGAAGATATTCCAATACCATGCTGAAAGAAAAATGTTTTGTGAAATTATGAAACTTTAAATTAGGAGATGTAATTATTGGTCTCAGAAAGACCATATTGTTATTTCTGTTTTGTGAAATATAATGAGAGGGATAATGGCATGCTTTATACATGGATTTTGATCTCAGAAACCAACAATAAGTCGCTTAATAACCAATCAAACTTTATGGCAAACATTACGTGTTTGACAAATTATTTTATAGCTTCAATTGACGTTTTTGTCTGTCCTATTAAACAATGAGGATATCGGAACCAGTGAGAGAGGCGCTGCTATCGCGTAGAAAATATATACATAACAAACATAACAACTTCAGTACGAAAAGGACCTTGCGATACGGTTTTAAAATTAATAATAGCTAGTGAGGTATCATAATTTAACTTGACTTACGTCCACCGAGTCATCCTTGTTGGTCTATAAACAGAGAAACGTTATAAACGTTTCAAATGTTAAACGTATTAAAGTAAAGTGATACAGTATTTGTAAAATCTAATATGTAAAATTCTCGTGTCACAGTTTTCGTTCCCGTACTCCTCCGAAACGGCTTGACCGATTCTCATGAAATTTTGTGAGCATATTCAGTAGGTCTGAGAATCGGCCAACATCTATTTTTCATTTTCTTTTAACTGCTCGCGGACGGAGTCGCGGGCGACAGCTAGTAATTATATATCTATGAAAGTGTGTGTGCTGGTATTTTCGAGTTTTAGAGAAAAAGGTACAGTTTATTTATGGTTTTTCAAGTTAGAATTGAAACAAAGTGTACTTACATTAATTGAAATGACCGGTCCCACTTTATACATCGCATATCTATGCGAGTGTTTGCTCAAATTCTTTGCTTCGAAATCTTTTATATTTAATACTTTAGCCATATGTTTAGCGAATTCCTTCATACGATATTTTGTACCGCCCATGCATACGAACTGTAATTTAAAAAAGGTACACAAGGTAAAACGAAAAAATTATGAAAAATAAAACTATTTTCTTTTGGGTATAGGACGTTGACTTTCGTATAGGTGTGCTTTCTTTCTCCTTTTCTTTCTTTCAGAAATCTCTTACCAAGTCTAATCTTTTACTAAATCTGAATTATGTTTGAACAGTGGGCGACAACCAATAATTAAAATGAAATTAAATTCACATACTTTAACATCCCCAAACATAGCCTTTAAGTCGTAAGTGGCTGTATCTAGTCCGAGGTGGTAGATAAAGTCTTGATGCATTTTCATCAGATTTTTATTTGTTAGACGAATCGATCCGTCTTCATTCCTTAAAAAAAAACAATACAGGTGATTTTAAAAAATATAGTTAAAATTATAGAAGTAATAAAGTACCAAATTAAACAATAAATTATTTGTAAAATAATTTCTCCTAGTTTAAGGAATACTATATTTCAAAAATGTTCATTTTGTTGACTCTTTCTTTGGAGACGTAACAATATGTATGGGAATGTGCACATTCTTATTTGAAACGCAATATAAAACTTATTTGAAATGTTTCGTTTGACTTCGATTTATTTCTAACTAGCTTTTACCCGCGACTCCGTCCGCGCGGAATAAAAAAAAAATAGAAAACGGGGTAAAAATTATCCTATGTCCGTTTCCTGGTTCTAAGCTAGCCGTTCTTGAGTTATAAATAGTGTAACTAACACGACTTTCTTTTATATATATAGATAAAAGCACTGAATTGCTTTTTCGTTTTTATTGTCATAATAGTATACATTATAACATACTTTAGTTTCTAAATTACCAATAAACGAAATTGATTTTGGCTGAAGCTTGTCAGTGGACGGGCCAATCTTATTACTTTGGCAAACATTTGCTCAAACTGATTGATCAAATATGTGACGATCTCGACTCTACAGCCTGATGGTTTAGTTAAACGAAGAGGACCTTGCATGTACTTCGAAAATACATACGTAAAGATAACTAGAAGCATAAAGGGTATTATTTGTTAAGTTATTATGAAGCTTAAAATCAACCGAATTTGGTATGTAAATATTTCGCATTATTTTATGGGTTTAAAGTTTAATACAATGATAGTCAAACTTAAAAACTTTTTAGATTCTTCCTCTGTACAATTACAAAGTTTTCAGTCGAAATTATACAAAAGTTTGGAAGAAAATACTAACTGATATGTTTGTTTAGTGCTACATATACTACTACAGTATTACTGTGCATTAACCTTACATACTTACTTTGGATATTGCGCTTTCGAATGCCATTTGCTGATACAATTATCATAGTGATGTTCCCAACCATCTTTAGTTGGTAATATGTAATCACAGTCACACTTCATCTCGTTTCTAACTCCTGAAAATATTTTTCATAATAAATTCCAATTTTTATTTCACTTTACTCTTAAGGCTACTATACACGGACAGATTCAAGCAGCTTACTATATGTCCCCACCGATAGACTAGGAGTTAAGTTAGGGCCATAGTCAACCAAGCTGGCACGATGTTTTCCGTCGTCGTAAGAATGTCGGATAGATGTACATTTGTAAATCGAAGATCGAAAAACACATTTGTACATTACGGGATTCAAATCCAGGAGCTGAAGATTACAAGTCAAGTGCTTAACCTCTGAGCCATCGACGCTCTTAGTTTCCAATCGCCGCTTAAAATTGCATACGTCATACGCCGACCGTATCGCCCCTTATACTTTAAAAATCGAGAAATATAACATATTATTATTGGGAAATGTCATTGTAAATACAATATTCAACCTCAAGTGACACGCAAATTTAAATGTCCATTCTTACATGAGCCTCTGTTTTGTCTTTGTTAAGTAAACATTATTTGGTCTAATTTGAACCTATGTACTAATTGAAATGGCTAACGAAAAGTATTTGAAGTTATCTATCCCATATCTTTTAATCTGGGCATTTAAGTAAGTACAACCATTCCATTTGTAACAGTTAAAGTTGATTTCAACCAAGTTTCACACTTCAAATGCCCTTGATTTATATATTAAATTATTCATACTAGCATAACATGTTGATAAGATTAGATGTATAACACGCTTGAAACCAATAAGCTGATGTTACCAGTAACATTTCAACATGAGTTGAACAAAACGATAAAAGTTATTTGTCTAATCGTGGGTTTCTGAGACAAAAATCTAAGTTTAAAACATATTCTTATCTCTGTTTTTTGTCAATGTTATGTTTTATTCAGAGGTTTTGGTCTCGGAAACCAATCGTTAATGTTTATTTTCTACAGTCTGTTTATCTGACTTTTTCATATCGTGTCTCTCATCTCTATTTTTTTTCAAATTTCAAAGAATTAAAAGGATAACAATTTATTTTTTATTCCGATTTATTTTTGAACCCAGGTCGCTTTATTGGTAGTCTATACTAAACATTAGGCTATTCAATGAATTACTATGTATATATTAATAATATAGTATTAAGTAATATTCGTAATTATCTTGGGTCCCCAAACAATTGTTTTAACCTTTAGCAAACATTTTAACCTTGTAAACTAGATTCCACTACGAAAGATTATAACCCAAATTACGCACGTCCGTAAAAATACAATAAAATTTAAAAATATATGCATTTAAAGAAGTCCCTTTTATAATCCCTTAACGCATTATAAATAAGAGCGAAAGTTTCAAAGGATAGAATCTTTTATGGAAAAAGATCCTGAACTTTATAAATTATCCACCGGTAACATTAATTAAAAATAACAACAATACATACCTGATTTTCTAAAACTAATCAACCGTTCCAAAACACAACAATTCAATAAACAAACAATAATTTAAAAACAAACAAAAGAATAGCGAAAAAAATGAATTCAATTTCTACTTAGATCAATAAAGAAACATTTTATAATTGATGTTATTTTTTACTAGAATATAAACTAAATGAACTTTAAAAATAATAGAAGTTTAAAAATATACATATATTTGAACTGAGTTGACGCATAAAATTAGTCTAATTTTTTTTATTAATATAACATTATAAAACTTAATTTAATAATAGGATATTATTAGAAACAAGCACAACAACCGATATTCTAATGTACACTGCGAGATTACATCATTTGTAACTCATAGTTTTGCTAGTTTCACACGAGGGCAGAATTAAGAGGTAGAGCAGTACGACAGTGCGGTATTGCTATTGTTTAATCCGGCTACACAAAAAACATTTGATTAAGCGATATGTTTAATAGAAAGGACCAAAATGGATATTATTCGACAATAATATCCAACATATTACGTGCCTGCCACGTATTTATTTCTATACATTTTAACACATTTTTACGATTCTGTCACTCTAAATAATGTTAATCAAATGTTACTTTGTCTACGGGTTCAGTACTGTTTTGACTGTAACTGTGCGTTCAACCAATAGTAGTACTGCACTTTGTACTGCTCTATTATTCTGCACAGGTGGTAAAATTGCGTAGAAGATAAGAGTCCAGTTCCTTTTATTAGGTTCCCTGACATACATACAACAGTAGCGTCAGCTAAACAAATCAATTATTTTATAAACAACATCAAAATAACGTTTTATAGCAAATATTATGAGATTCCTTTCAAGTTATAATTTGTTTAATTTTAATATTCTAGCGACAAGTCTATTTGTTAAGGTCAATTACATCAAGTGTAATTATGTACAGGTCGCAATAAGTTCTTAGAAATACATTTAAGTTGACCTCTTATTGCGTCACCTAGTTACTTCGTTTAGTAGACGTTTTATAGCTATTAAGAATATCATTAATTAATTAAAAATACGTACGTGATTTGTTTAATGTCAGTCAATTCTATGAAATCTAATATATAAAATTCTCGTGTCACAGTTTTCGTTCCCGTACTCCTCCGAAACGGCTTGACCGATTCTCATGAAATTTTGTGAGCATATTCAGTAGGTCTGAGAATCGGCCAACATCTATTTATCATTTTTTTTTTAACTGCGCGCGGACGGAGTCGAGGCTGGAGGCGACAGCTAGTACTCCAATATAATCACGAGTAGTACAAAAACAACAAAAGTTGTTTAGACAATTTGCTTTGTAAACCCTACGTGCATTCAATTACACACTGACCGTAATCTCTGCCTACCCCTATGTACTACATGCGTGAGATTTGTTTGTCAGAGTGAACTTTTGTCTCTATGACGATTATTTATCTTTACCCATGATCTCAATTAATAATCTTTGACATTTAGATAATTATTATTATAAACATTGACGATAAACTTTTGTTCTAAATTGGCGAGAAGCGTCCACAAGGCCGCGTTTGTTCTGGCTAATCTCTGACTGGATCGATCGTGACAGGATTGAGAAAGGAATGTAGCTAATCCACACGGGCATTTTTTTAAATAACGTTATAATTTCATATAAACGAAAAGAAAATTAAAAGTAGTTATTAACCATCTTGTGATTTTTTTTAATTTATTTGGTGGCAAAGGGCGCGAGCGCGCCATGTCGACCAGCCTCTTGTTGGTTAGTTTAGGTACCTACTAAGTTAAAAGGAAAATTGTTAAACTTAGCTCAAAATATCACTGATAAAATGCTTTATCTAACAGCTAATAAATTTGTCATTTACTTTGCGATGTTTTATAACCCTTAGAATGTTTCTGTCAAAATAGATATAACCTTTTCTAGTTTTTTACTTCAAAAACCAACTGGTTGTATTTTTTTATATAACAAAAGATTAACTTGTCAATGTCATTTCATTTAGTAATGATTTTTAGATAAATAAGATTTTTTAAATTATTTTGGTGTGTGTATTACGTTTAGCTTTAAATTAATTATTATTTTTATTCATTTAATTTCGGTAAAGGATTGTCTTAAAATTATGCCAGAGTGAGTTGAATTGATGATATATTTTTATATAATTTTCCTATTATCAAATACTTGTAAGAGTGGTAGACGGCAGCAACATCTGTTGCATGAATGGGCCGGCACGCCTGGGAAAATAAAACGAGTACACAGATAACAGGTGTGAAGGGGAAGCAATTCCGCGTTTCGCTTAATGAGTGTATGTGCCAGAGGCCTAATTTTAGTCATACTTCCCTTTTCACCCTTTATAATGAAATAAAGGGGAGGGGAAGTGGATTTGAAGGAGGAGTGGACGCATAGGAAGGGGAAATATACCCTTTCTCTGCGGCCTCTTCGTCGATATAATAAGCAATGCAACTGCATGTATATATATCATGTAAAAAAAGGGAAACTATTTTTTTAAATTCATTTAAAACACAAAATTACATTCCCAATGCCAAATATATATTATGTACTACCTAGTGACCAGTACCAAACAACTTGGTTGACTAAGGCTTTGTCACCCCTAACGTAGAGTAGGCTCCGAGCGCCATCAGTGGGAACATATACGAGCTTTCCACACACCAATGCTGCTTACTATGACGAAGTTTACAATATTTCTTTTTTCAATTAGAATAAAGTTCACAACAAATATATGTATGCAGTTGGTGGTCATGTCCCGCGGCTGATCCGTACGCGCAGACCGCCGGCATCAAGTCGGGACTGCGCGACGGCAAGCCAATCGACGGCAGACAGGACAACCCCTACATCTGCCGGTCTTGCTGCTGCGGCAATGCTCCAGTACGTCTTGCACAACAGTAGCTATGGCTCAACATTTACACGCCATACCCTAGTACTGCGTGTTAATAATTTTCAATTGAATAGTTTATTTAGTATTTCTCCCTTTCTTAACATGTCACTTTCACACAATCCACCCTTCTCTTCGTGGTCTCAACCCTCTAGCTAATCATGGATAACTTAACTAAAATTGATGACCTACAGTTCAGCTCACACTGATCTGCTTCACACAGTGAAACAGTTCGCAGATCAGATCGATTCCACCCGCATAGAGTCATGATTGGTCGCTCTGCGAATCGCCGGCTGTTCGGCTCTCGCTGAGGTGTGACGTGCCAATTTAGTTGTTGAGACGAAGCTCTACGGATAAACCATAGGGAGCTGTATTTCTGACCCGGTTCAGAACTGATTTACACTTGTGTACCCCACCATCGGTGTTATATTTGTCGAATGTACATAATGATATGAAAATATCATTTAAAAGTTTGTTATATTTTGTTCTGTAATTCACTAACATCAGTACGGTGAATTATATTTAAAACATACTTATAGACATAAAACCGAAGTACAAATTACTATTAATTATTAGGAATTTATTAATGTACTAAGTATTAAAATTGTATAACAAATTTTTGGTTTCAGCCGTATCGTTCTAACGTATGGTATTATCCGAACTGCCGGTGGATGTGAACAATATCAAAATGAAAAATTAAAATATGAATTATAATATTGAACGTCAAATGTAATTTTACTATACAATATTAACAAAATAATATTTAAAAGTAAAGCGGTATTTTTATTTTGATCGTTAAATCCATAATATAATTAAACTCCCTCTACATTTATTAAGAAAAGTTCTTGTGCTGTATAAACTCCATTAATAATTTCGATAAAATTTAATAACCGAGAGCCTATAAATTAGTTCCAAATTCTTAAATATAGACCGGTAACTTATCTGACCTGGTGGGGTTAAGTCAAAATTATGATGCCTCATTAGCGCTCTCCTGTCAATGTCAAAGAATTGTCAAGGTCTTCGTAATATTGCTGTCATTTCATTTTTTTCTTTTATTGTCCATGTAGGTTTTATATATTTTGGGATAGAATTAAACGCGATAGCAGCGCCTCCGTCACCGGGCCAGATATCCTAATTGACTATACAATAGATTATTATTTCTCTCCGTAATCGTTTTAGTGTTCTGTACGAATTCACAACATTGTCGGCATCAAATTCAAGTTTATTTTTAAACGAATAGTACACAATGTATGCGTATCCTTATGCAGGCCACACACGTAAGGTTTGGCAAGATAGTTTTGACCCCTTAAACGAAAACTCTGCCTACCCCGATAATGATGATGCCGTAACCGATAGTTACGGGCGAGAGATTATTTGACTTCTCAGAGCGAACTTTTTATCTTCACCCTTGAACTTGATTAATAATCTTTGACATTTAGATAAATATTATAATAAATATTAACGATAAGCTTTAATTCCATGTTAGCGTAAATTAATTTAAAAAATTACGCCACGAAAAGCATATAAAGTGACTTATTTCCTGTACTAGGAAAAGGGGGAAATGAAAGATCTTAACACAAATTATCGATCCATCCATTCAGCCTCGTTACGCCCACTGCTGGGCATAGGCCTCCCCCAAAGATCGCCACGATGATCGTTCCTGTGCAACCCGCATCCAGGATACTCCCGCAACCTTGACCAGATCATCGGTCCATCTTGCGGGAGGCCTGCCCACGCTGCGTCGACTTGTACGTGGCCGCCATTCCAGTACTTTGCGGCCCCATCAGCCGTCCGTTCTGCGGGCAATATGGCCGGCCCATCGTCACTTAAGGTTTACAATTCTTCGGGCAATGTCGGTTACTTAACACAAATTATAAAGTCAAGTAAATACACATCAGTTTCTTTTTTTACTTTACGATGTTTTATAACGTTTTTTATTTTGTAACGTTTTGGATTTAATTTTCATCATTTTTATAATGCAATAAAACCTATACAATTTTTTTTTCGTTAAAAACCAACTCGATGTGAAAAATAATTCTGTTATTAACAAAAGATTAACTTGTCAATGTCATTTCATTTAGTAATGATTTTTAGATAGAGATGATTTTTTAAAATTTTTTACCGTTTGTATTACTTTTAGGTTTTAGATTAATTTTTATTTTTATTCATTTAATTTCGGCAAAATATTGTCTTGAAATTATGCCAGAGTGAGTTGAATTTTTTTAATTTTAATATTTTTATACTTAGTAAATATATAAGAAAAAAAACACCATCTTATGTGTGAATATTAAAAAGTTACTCGTCTATAACATTATAACCTATATTCTCATTACCTCCTTAAATCATTCGCTTATATAAACTTTTTAGCGACATCTTTGCAGATATAGAGGCAAAAATCACATTTGTATACAATTCTATGCTAACTGTAGTAAACTTTTGTAAAAATAGTACTTTGAACATATTAACTCATACTTAACTAGATAAAAAATAATGAATACACATCACCTTTTACTAATATTTCGTAAGAACCAGAACTGAGATTAACTTTTTCTTATATTTCATTTAAAATTTGACCCCACCTCATCTCACTCAAGGATAGTATAGCTTTCCAACAGTGAGATAATTTTTTAAATTGGTTCAGTGGTTTTGGAGCCCATTCAATGCAAATAATACACAATCAAATATTTCTTCTTTATAATATAAGTAGAGATTTATCGAGCACCGAGATAGGAGGGGACATATAAGGTGAAAGCACACTTATGCCACTTAGTAAGTTGACGTGTGTTATAATATTTAGGTTTTTATTTGGAACAGTGTATTTACAGTAAAACAATGTTTCTACTTAGGTGCGTGCCATGTCCCGCGGCAGACCCGTGCGCGCCGACAGCCGGCATCAAGTCGGGCCTGCGCGACGGCAAGCCCATCGACGGCAAGCAGGAGCATCCCTGCCCCTGCCGCTCCTGCTGCTGCGGCAAAGCACCTATATTGAACCCAGTAAGTCTTACCCTATAACCCACGCCATATCCTAATACATGGATGGATTTCATGAAAGTGAAAGAAAATATGATTAAAAAGGTTGTGGTGACTAAATGACGGAAGATAGATCGACAGGGATATAATAAGCCTACTACTAGTGTCTTAGTCTTAGTGTCTTTGTGTAGTATTCTTACCTTGTTACCTCGAATGATTTAAATCAGGCTTAATAGGCTTAACAGCTAAGATAGACGAGTTTAAACAGACACTTTAGCTTAACTCAGTGAAGATTACAGAAGTAATGACCTTTTAATTTTGCATTCGATTTTTAGTAGATTGATTACTAATAATTGAAAATTGTTGACATGATCGTTAAATTTCAATTTGGTATCTCGCAAAAAACGTTCTCACGTAATCACTTGTGTTATAATACGTTTTTAGCGTTGCTTTTAGGATATCATTACGTTAAATAAAATTGAGTAGTATCGAGAGCCTGGTTGAAGTTAAAAAAGTTAAAAAAGGAAGTATCTTGATCACTTACCAAACAATATGGTTGTTATAGTGCTACAAACAGCCGAAGATTCCCGAATCGTATGCGCCGCGGCGCTGTTACATAAAACCGACAGCACCCGTGGAGACCTGTACTACATACAAGCTGTCTTACCTGCCGACTGACGGCTGTACTAATCTTCGCGGTGTGGCGCGCAAGCAGCCGCCCAACATCGTGCCCAGCTGCGAGCCTATGGAGTCATGCACTGTGCAGAAGGTAAACAATCAAAAGACTAGCTGATGCAAAATGTAGAGTCAGCAGCAATGGTACCTCGAATGATGAGAACGAGGCAGAGAATACTAAAAGATACGAGCACGATATAAGTTGTAATAATCACAAAAAATAATAATAATTCAGTCTCTCAATATCTTGAAATCGTTCATTTCTAAAGTGGTAAGGGTAGAAGTCTTGTGGGCGATGGCGCAAAATAAATTTTAGTCTTAAGAAAAATAAATGCCGCTGAGGGTTCTTCGAAATCAAAAACATTTAAGACAGACCTTCGAGAAATGTTAGAGGTTTTGTGAAGTCAAAAATATGACACCGTCTTGTATCCCTTCCAGCTCTCTTTCCTGCCGAACCCGGTGTGCGTGACGCAGCCGATCCGGCCTTGCCACCACGATATGTGGGGGCAGGGGCCCATGCAAAATGTCACCACACAGCGTCACGACTTCGTACCAAAGCCTTGCGTGCTGCGCGAGAGTTGCAAGCCACCTCACAAATTTCACAGCGTGGAACAACCATTTGAAAGTAAGTAAATAGCATATTTAGCAATAACATGTAGGCATAATGTATTAAGAACCCGAAGAATTGAAAAACTATGGTCTTGTCACAGTGCTTGCAAGTTTCATTTAAGTTGAACTGATGTTTGAATCAAAGTTACACTAGTCTACTTTACTAGCTAGCGTAGCTTTTAAGGTAGAACATCGCCGAACGCCCCTTTAACACCTACTTAAATAGATAAAATAATAAAAAAAAAATAAACACTGATTGTGATACGTACATTTGCAGACAAGACAGTGAACAAACTGTCGTACCTGCCGCCGGAGCGTATGGAGGTGACGAAGTCGTTTGCACCGGAGCGCTGCTACGAGCGCCCCGCCGCCAAGATGGAGGGCAGCACCACGCACAAGATGAGCTATCTGCCCAACAAGGTATCTCATACATACCTTGCATGGTTCTATTTTAACTTGCTCTGTTTATTAGGTCCAATATAATAATTCAAATTAGACTTCTTCCGATTTATAGATTCAGACGAATTAGGTACTTACACATTTTTTTTGATGATAATACAATATTATATGAAAAAATGGTTTCATCATCATCAGCTATCATCATCATCATCGTGATCATCAGCATATGTCCCCACTGAGAAGCTCGGCGCGCTGAAGTTAGGGGTGATTAGATCATAGTCAACCCCGCTGACACAGTGCGGGTTGACTTCACATATATCTTTGAATTTTTTCACAGATATGTGTAGGTTGCATTACAAAGTTTTCCTTCATCACAAGAACTTCTAATAAATTTACATATGTAAATCGAAAAACACATGTGTCGGAATTCGAAACTAGGACCTGTAGATTAATCTCAGCAAGTGATTATTAATCTTTGAACTCTCAATTAATTTGATATTTTAATGTGAAGGAATATAAGACATTCCATTGAAACCGTTGTAAATGACACTGGAATATTAACGATTTTCTTAATAATATGATATTAATAAATTTTGTTTCAGGCATATTTTTCTAACGTAAGGTATTTTCCGGGCTCCCAATGGATTTAATGATAAAAATATCAATTCCAATTTAGAACATTAAATTTAAATGTACTCTTAATTACAATATCATATTAAAAGTTTATAAACAAAATAATAACAATAGATAAAAGTGAAATGGTATTTTTATTTTGAATATTGTAGCCAATTAATTTGGTTTTATCAATATTTTGTATCAGCACAATTTCTAGAGATAACATTCTAAATAATTTTTGTTTTTAATTTCCTCTGATTCGAGTTTAAAAATAGATCTAGGTAATAATATATTTCTCACCTAATTAATGTCAATTTAGGGTGAATCTATATTTACAGGTAAAACGTCACCTATAGAAATAATTATTATTTTAGGTACTCCCCAAAGAACCATTACCTTGGGCGTGCAAGGGTCAATACCAGAAACCTTGTCAGAGAATAGATGGCAACACCACTTATGGACTTAGGTAACATTATATTTAAGGGCTTTTTATAAAAATAATCTCCATTCATGCTGTTTTTAAACACTTTTATTCCTGTTTAAAACGCACTATAATATTAGAATTAATCTCTATATCAATATTATGTAGAGTGGGTATTTTAAACAAACAATTACTTGTAGTTTTCTGGACGCGAAGAGTGACTGTCGCCGGCGCGCCATAATTCCCAACTCCTGCATCAATCCAGTCACGCCCTCCAAGAGATTTGAATCTAGTACCATTTATAATAACAGGTATGTATTTAAGGATTTCCTGAAACAAATTATTCCTACATTTCAAACATGTTTTGGCAGATAACCACAAGCCATCGTTAAGTTTGAATCTTATAATAGTTGTATGCTAAAGATCAACGTTTATATTTTACCAATATATTAACCACATACCTCAATGTTAATAAGCATCTTACATTTGTCATAATTATCTCACTGTCATCCCACTCACTAAGGGTCGCCTTCCTAATTGTCATAAATTTTATAATTTTTAATACTTTTTCAAGCTACTTGCCCGTGGAAGCCGAGAGGCCGCCAATGGTGAAGCCGAACCCCAACATAGTGCCCTCCACTGCCATGATGGAAGGAGACACCGTACACAAGGTAAGAGCTAATAAGTACTCATGTCGCTTAGCTTGTCTTTTACGCGTTGTGTACCGACGAGTCTGAACTAAGTGACATCGACTTAAAGTAGACCTTGGCCTTCAACGTGAAATCATCCCAGTCTAAGACTTGGAACTCCTGCAGTTCCCCTCTTAAAACTTTCATCGATTTGTAGGACGGTCGACTAGGGGTAGAAATTAAAAATGGTGAATGGACGAAGTCGCGGGTAAAAGCTAGTATAATATATTTAATCATTCTTTTTTTTTTCATCCTCTTAATTGAATATTGTCTCTTTCCAGTTGTCGTTTCTACCAAACCCGGTATGTGTGACGCAACCGATCCGACCTTGCCACCACGACATGTGGGGTCAGGGGCCCATGCAGAACCTCACCACGCAGAGACACGACTTCGTACCCAAGCCCTGCTCCATCAGGGAGTCTTTCAAGCCACCAGCGAAGTACCACTGCGTTGAGCAACCCTTCGAAAGTATGTATCGCCACAACTTATACACATATACAGCTGAAGCGCTATCAGTTACGTGTAGAGTTGTAAATGAGTTGGGTAAAAAAAAGGGATTCAGTTAACTTTAGGGTAATGTGTAAACGTGTGTTTGCAGATCGCACAGTGAACCGGCTGTCGTACTTGGACCCCGGGCGGCAGCAGGTAACGGAGTCCTTCGCACCCGTCAAATGTTATGAGAAACCATCAGGTATATGTCAGCATCAGGTCATTTTGCAAGTCTATCGTAATATAAATCTTGAAAGATTGAAAGGTTGGAATATTGGATGGTTGGTACGTTGGATGTAGTTGGTCAGGTAATCTGTTGAGTACTTGGTACATTGAAAAGTATAGAGAGATGGGAAAAGGTGAGGGGTGAAAGAAAATTCGGGAGAATAAAAAGTAAAATGGTAGAAAATACAGAGTAGCACAAATTTGCCGAGGTGGTGAAAAGTTGAAGGATGGTAAACGTTGATTGGTATAGAATTAAATTTTAATACAATCTTTATCTTGTTTCAGCCAAAATGGAATCTTCAACGATACAGAAGATGTCGTACCAGCCGGTGTGCGCGCCGGCGCCGCAGCGCCCGCCCTGGGCTTGCAAGGGACAGTACCAGAAACCCTGTCAACGGGTTAGTTAACTCCAAATTTCCACTAAGCGACTGTTAGACAGTTTTTCCAATGGAACCAACACGCACATTGCCTAACGCTTGGCCATTTCAGGGCCCTTAAAGTATATTAAGTAAAAGTAAATCTCACTTCACTAAGTGAGATTTGGTCACTACCAATTAACGTCTCTGAGTGCAGCAGTTACACACGCTACGCCACCCTTCCTTTCTCCACTGATGTGGTGGTCATAACCTTAATTTTTAATAATTAAATTTTCCTGTTAAATGTTCCAGTTGGAGAGTACGACCGTGTACAAGTCGTCATTCCTGCCGCCGGGCGAGGACTGCTCCGAGTACATGGACCCCTGCGCATACGGGGACTGTAAACGTAAGTTTAGTCTAACACAATGGAAATGAGAAATTATAACAAACTTACCTAAACAATTTTACTTTAAGAAGACTGTATCTAGATTTTTAAATAGACATTTTTATCACCAACACTGAATCCATAGACATCAAAATCCATAGATAAACTGACATTTGTTTATATCATTTCTCATTTCTATTGAATTACGCACTTACACATAATGTAGGGACCTTACAAATTGTTTTGTTTTTGTTTACTCGAAAGTATAGCCATAGTTAGTCATATTATATGTTTAACTCTTGTAAATAATCTATGATGGCCCAGAAAATTCCAAAATAATATTAAAGAAATACTCATAAAGATATATATTTGCAGCTTGTGAATGCATGTGTCCTGCTGAGTGCATCGCGACAGATCCTTGCGCGTGTACATTCCCCAAAGCGGAATGTTGTACGTGAGGCCGCCATCTTGTGCGACATGTCAAAATTCAAGTACTTTGCCGCCAAAACAAGATGGCGCATAGAAAAGGTTAATTTAATCGTGAATGTCCAGTGTCGTGACATCTGTATTACGATAATATTGTTCTCTAAACAAAATAGGAGAGCGATAATGTTTTTATACAAGTGTCACGCCATTTGAAATTCATTGTTAACAGGTAAATCTATTTTTAACTGTATTTAAGTAATTTCGAAGGTTTATATTGCAATAAAAGACATTTGATTAATACTTTTTTTTTATTAAAGCCCAATAATAAACAATTTTATCGAAAAATGTTTGACAACACATCCAATCTTTTAGCCACAATTTATCATATCAAATATAAATTACTAGTACTCATACAATAAGCTAAATCTTTTTCATTTTTTGGGCCTGTAAGTTGGTAAGAATGTCCCAATCCATTTAGTCATCTTTCACCTTTATAAAATGCCTAGCGATCGCCCGCGACTTCGTCGGTGCAGATTTAAAAAAAAAAAGTAGACTATAATATGCCTCCGTGGATCTATGCCTATCTTTCTGACAAATTATCCAGCTATAAACGCAGCCTTGTGGACATAGACAAAAATTTTAAAAATAATTCCTTGATATCAGTGTACGAAATATGAGTTTTTTAGATAT
Organism: Papilio machaon; assembly: GCF_912999745.1. Lineage (NCBI taxonomy): Eukaryota > Metazoa > Arthropoda > Insecta > Lepidoptera > Papilionidae > Papilio > Papilio machaon. The sequence goes on from NC_060010.1 coordinate 1,998,270, forward strand.
TAAATCCAGACACTAAATTTTTTTTAATATGTATAGAGTATAGATATGAGCCTATACATGAAACTCACAAAAAATTGTGACTAAAAGATTGTATATTCCATAGACACAGTCGATGGAATCTGAAAAAACTTTGTGTACGTAATATGCAGTGCGTTGAATGTAAATTAATTTCACCAGAAATTAAATAATTTGCCATAAAAAATATTGAAATTAAAAAAAATGATCACTGGAACAATTTTCAAAACACCTGTATTTAGACAAAATTATCAAATTTCAACGCACGACGAACACACGTAAGTTCACAATAATTGTAGACCCAGTTTTATTTGAGCGAAACTTACCCCCCCCCCCCCATATTGAGGCTAAAAATCTTCACACAAAGTACTTCACAAATAAATTCACACATTTTTTCGACCAATAGAATTGCTTTATTTCTGTGTAAGGGGCTAAGCTCCGCCCCCTGGGTCCATCAAATTACACAGATGTGTCCAGAATGTTGTAGAAGGTTGCTACTTGAGTCTCTGCAGTAGAGTGGTGTTGAGGAGATTGGCCTGCGCCAGCGTCACCGCGGGGTCTGTGAGCTCCAGACTGGGGAATGTGGTGAGGAGCACAAACTGCCGGTTCTGATACATGGGCACTGCACGCGCTATGTACTGCTGCAAGTCCCCCACAGTGTGCGAGTGATTGAACCGACCTGTCAGTCTGCTGCCATCCGCTAGCCGGAACTGCAAAGTTACAAAAAAATTATATAAACAAATTAAACCTCCTTATTTTGTAAGACGGTTAGAATAAAAAAATAAAACAAATTAATACTCTGTAATGCATTAGCTGCAGTGTGTAAATATGTGTACAGCAGAATCTGTAGTGTGTAAACGTGTGTAATGTAATGCCTGCAGTGTGTAAACATGTGTCATGCATTGGCTGCAGTGTGTAAACTGCATTACCTGCAGCGTAGTGACAGGGTTGGAGTCATCCAGTGCAACAGCTTCCTGCGCAGCGCGCTGGTTGGCCTCCTGGTCCTTGGGTGACGCTGCCACCGGCACTGTCGCACCCACAGTTGTCGGCGTCGGACTGTTACACGTTATTAAAATTATCTTCTACAATATTACAAATTTAAATAAACAATGAATAAATCACAGTTTTTTGAGTTCTGAAGCTTTTTATTTGGGAAAAAATCTAAACACAGCTATCATGTATATAATTATATTACCCAAATGTGATGTTAGTGTTAGATAATAGAAGTAGCAGAAGTAGTATCAGACCTGCCCAGCAGATGTCCCTGCCCGGAGAAGACGCGCGTGTGCGGCTCGTGCGGACTCTCCTCGTGCCGGTGGTCCTCCAGGCTGACGCGCACACTGCCGCCCTCCCGGGACAGCTCCATTGGGATCTCACTATTTATTTAAGCTTTATTTACCACTTAACAATGCAATAAATATAAAACAGATTATATAAATTAGTTTTTATCTTTTCTTTATGTGGCCGCTTATTGGGTAAAAGCCTCCTTTATCCTCTTCCATCTTTCTCCATCCTTGGCCAAATGCATCCAACTTGTTCCAGCAGTCATTATATCATCTGCCCATCTTTTCTTTTGTCTACCCACACTTCGTTTTCCGATAATGGATTCTGGTATCTTCGCGAGCTTAACCTACGTTAGTCAGACTTAGGATCTCATTATAGCACACTTGGATCTTAATTAAATGTATTAAATTGTAGGAAGCTCCATATAAACTCACCCGCGACGTATATGATTGAGGAACTGCGCATTCTCTGGCTCACTGTACAGTCTGATGGGGCCATCGTTAACCGTAAACCCCTCGCGGTACAGCCGCAGTCTCACTGACCGGCTTTGTTCCTGCTAAATTAAAAAAACTTGTTAAAACGACATCGAATGGAACTGTATACATAGTCATATTAACCGATATACAACTAGAATCTTTTATTTTTCGCCGATGTCGCATTTAACGATTTTTCTTTTTTCATTAATTGCTACTAGAACTTCAAATGATAAAATGAGAAAAGAGTGTAAAGGATGGTGGTGTACACACAAAATAATTAAGATATAACTCAAAATCTAAAATTTACTTTAATGAATATAGTTTTGTAAGCTAAAAGGAGAAATTTCTTAATTAAATGTTTGTCCATTATTATTATTTTGTACACAATAATGAATAATTGATATAAATAATTAGGAAATATTACTAAAAAATAAAGTAAAATTACCTCTTGCTCTCTGTTAGGTGGCGCTATTTGCTCGTGATCGTCCGCCGTTTGTCCTGCAAATATATTTAACAATAAATATTAAAATGGAAGTCAATATCTTATACACATTAATATCATCTTTAATATACATATATTTAACAAAAATATAACCTTGGGTTATTTGCATAAGAGGTCGTCGTACAGAAAATAACAAAAACTCACATTTTCTATAAAGACTATAGAAAACAAAACAATGTTACAATTTAAGTCTATTTATAAGATTTCTGCAAGATTTGTGTGATAATCCTAGAAATAACTTAAGAGATTTAGATGCGATTATCCACTAATGCGATGTGATAATCTTAATATATGTTTAAAGAACACTAACAACTGTTAGTTATCATTAAACCACACTGTAATGTAACAAATCTAAACTTAAGTCATTCAGACTCTACAATCCATAATTGAAAATGATAAGACTGTATGATATTATAATCTCTCCACAATGTACCTACAATCTAATCCAAAATCTATCTACAATCTCCTCTACAAAGGTGTCCTTTAGTGGCCATTAAACTTTGTGTCAGAAGTAATACTGACCAAGCCTGTACCCGACTCCGGAGAACACTCCGCGTCCTCTACTTGACGAAGTCGGCTCATTGTCGAACACCACTGCGCCTTGTCTGCAAATCACAAAAATACAAGGTTGTCCTCAATGCGTTCCTAAGCTAATAATCTAATTGTGATGAAATTTTGATGATCTGAATAGATCCGAGCGTGTTTCTACCCAAAAAAAAGAAAGTCCCCACCAAGTGGCTTGGAGTCTAAGTTAGTAGGCTCAGGCCACAGTCAACCACGCTGGCCCAGTGAGGGTTGACGTCACAAATATCTTCGTATTTCTTCACAGATATGTACAGATTGCATCACAATGTTTAATTCACCATAAAAACATTGGATAAAGGTACATATGAATTCGAAAAAACATTGTTACATAGCGGGATTTGAATCCAGGACCTGCAGATTACTGGTCAAGTGCTTAATCCCTGTGCCACCGACACTTCTTCTACTATTAGGTCTAAATAAACTTTCCTCTCATATACCGGATGACTGGTTAGGCATTAAGTCCTCCTTGTACTTATAAAAGTGCTAAAGAATAAATAAATATTTTGTCACATCTTAAAAAAACATTTTAGGTCTAAATAAGCAAATAATTTAGGATCAAATAAGCGTTTGCTTATATTTGTAAACAAAATACTTACGCTCTGACACTCCTGAACATCTCCGATACAATATCTTTCCGGCCCTTTCCAGGACCCAAAATCTGCTGACCGGACCGCTCCGAACCTCCAGCATAAAAAGCTTCACCTGAAACAATCACATGTCATCACCTATATTATTTTTTACATAACAAAGTTTTACATATATAAAGATGAAGCTTAACATCTTACTAATATTATACATGGGAATGTTTACATGGATGGATGGATGGATGTTTGAAAGAATGCGTGGAATGGCTTAATATATCTTGATGAAGTTTGGTACAGATGTAGAACATAGTCTGGAAGAACACATAGGCTACTTATTAGTTTTTTTTTTAACTCCGCGCGGACGGAGTCGCGGGCGACAACTAGTATGTTAATGAAAGGTCATGATTATTGTAATAATAACCTGTTTCATTATCAACAGAGCTTTCCTTCAGATTCTGTATTTCATTTTTTAATTCTGTATTCTTTAATTTTAATGCATCTATATTTTTCTTTAGTTCTTCTATTTCTTTCTTACAATTGGAGCAATTTTCACGAATTTGTGATTGGTGTGTGGGTTCATAATAATTTTTATTAGTTTTATTTGATGTTGTTGCTTTTACACATTTATAAGTTGAACATATTTTGCTATTAACATTTTTATCTGTTTTAAAATAATTAAAATATTATTTAAATTTAAATCTTACTAATATTATAAATGCAAATGTTTAGATGGATGGATGTTGATTTGATCTCCAGAACGGCTGAACAGATCTTGATGAAATTTGGCACAGATGTATAACATAGTCTGGAAGAACACATAGGCTCCTTATTAAGTTTTCTTTTAACCTCACACGTACGGAGTCGCAGGCGACAGCTAGTATATAATAAAAAGTACTAGCTTTGTTAAAAGTAATTAATTTTTAGGTGATGACTTACAAACAAAATGTATATTACAGTGGTAAAAAAATGTTTTTTTTTTGAAAAAAAAAAAATTTATTAAATAATTAATTATTATATAACACCTATTTTTCTATGACACCCAGTAAGAGGTCTGAATTATAGCCTAAGAATTTCACGAATTTACAAATATTTTTCACCATCTTAACACATCTAATTATTACAAATAACAGTTAATAATGTCAATGCCGAGGCAAAATTTTGTATGTTTCTGGTCAAGGAATAAAAATGTTTGTTAGTTGTTGAAGACCACACAAATATAGTATACCTTCTTCTTCATCACTGGAACTATCCTGTTGCAGTGACTGTAATGTAGCAAACTTGGATGTTGGTTGTTTCTTCTTGTCTTTCTTTGCGGGCATCACAGGTGATGCAGGTGGTGACTCCATATCACTGTCCGACATAACTGGTATTGCAGCTGTGGGTGCAGGGTTAGCGGGAGCCTCATCTACATTCCCACCATGCTCATAGAAACTGGACAGTGCCACCTTGAAGTTAATGTTAAATTTTAAATATCACAATTTACCATTTTTATAGTAGAAGGTGGTCAATGACTAAATTGTCACTAGTTATTAAAATAGTAAAGATTGGAGTTGCATTGCTCCAAGTATTTTTCATCTGTTAACTTTAGTAGGTAAAGAGGCACTATTACTCTTTTTATATTATTAAAATTGCAATTTGACTAGTTGTTTAGATTTAGATGTTTTACTTGAAAAAACTGTACAAATGTAAGACTAAGTAAGAAGTTATGATTATCAGTAAAGATCACAATATCAGTGTCATCTATCAATATAATCGTTAAAACGACAATAACAGTTAATAACAACATATATTGGAAACAATTGCATATTGATAATTAAAAAACAGAAACATGAAATTATCATAATATCGGCACATTCACCTCAAGTTGCCAATTGGAAGATTCCAAAAAGAATCTACTTCGAGCGTCGTCAGCACCAGTTACATCACAAAACTGCCGCAATGTATCTTCCTTATTAACAGACATAATACAGATTTAAAACACCACGTGAAATAAAATCTTTTGTAACTAGAAAACTAGAAATCACCGATGACTTGCTTAGTTTTTTTGACTTTGACATTCGGCTTTGCGGCTTCTTGTCATAGCCAAGTTGTCTTTGGATATTGCAGCGCAGAGTATAATTACAATAAAGGTGTTCTCGAACTCTATAAGCAAGCACTTTCTTGTTTTTATTTCCCATTTCCAAAAAAAATATCTTTCGGGAAAACCATACAAATACGGCCTATTTTACGGATTGCGTCATAAAGCGACAAAAAAATAACAATTTTTAATAAGCTCCGCGCCTGTTTTGTTAAGTTCAGCCGTGGTTCTTTAAATTAAAATTCTCAGATAGTAATTTAGATTTGAAATGTTAGCACAATATTTGTAGCATATGTTTCAGTAGTTTACTTTCAATTAATTTCTGTAAGAGCTACAATAAAAGTGTTTTTGCCTTAATTGCGCCGTAACTCTGCCGCCAGCCGCTTCTGAGAAATTCACCCTGTTTGACTTTATTGTCAGTACAGAATCAGGTGTCACTGTAATGACAAAATATGAAATGAACGATTTCATGATAATGAATTAAAAATTGCAATTTGAGTTCTTATAAACAACGTATTGTTTGTATTTGTACTTTACTGTATTCAGTTTCAAGTTTAACATGTAACATACCACTGCTACACATGTTTGCATTAGTTAAATACATTTTATTTTGTCAGTGTCGTGCCGGCTACGATAACTTATAAATGAAGACTCCGAGAAAATCATCAACGAACATAATGCGCAAGTATTACCAATTGATTTTAGTTTTGATCAGCTTTATTAGTATTGTAACACTATTGATTTACCGTCACGAATACTATCGTCTTCGATATGTTTTGGAGGTGCTTAACTTTTTTGGCAAGCCCGGCTTATCGGAGATCGAATTCTGTGGTCCAGGATTTAATGCCACTATGCTATCTGAAATACTACGAAATTCTTCTATGGAAGTTCGAGAAACTCCGCCGCTATTTCAACAGATAGATGAAAATTTTTACTCCTACTCCTCATTCTTACGATCATATCAAAAGTACCAGACCCTGACTCCATCTTATGCTCACAGCATCGACACTATTGTCATTGGCAAGACCAATGTTCATCCAGCTTTCCGCTGCAATATTTGGTTAGAGAATGAATCTAAACCAAAAGCTGGACGATTTTCTAACAGAGTAATTGTTGAACATATAAATTTTACTTTGTATGTATTCCAGTGTACAATGAACAAAGACTTTGGTAAACCAAAAGGGATAAGTTTTTATGTCAATGATTATAATATTAATCCAATCCATGCTCCAATTAACAGACTTATTCAAGTGAATACAAAACGGAAGCCTAGACAAATGAGCAATATTAAATTTGTCAATAATATTGTACCAGCAATATGTGTACTACCAAATCAAGTTCCTATCGTTTCAAGAGATTCATTTATTGAATTTCTTGTATTTCATCAAATGATGGGTGTCAAACATTTTACAATATATGACAGTATGATATCAGAAGATGTTATAAGAAGATTAAATTTATTACCTGCTGATATAACACAATGGAACATACAATTTTTCCCTTTAAACTATCCATTTATATTTTCAAAGTCTTATGATATAGTACGTAATGCAGTGGAGTTAGATTGCCTCTTCAGACATTTTCGATATGATAAAGAAGAAGCGGATAAAGCAAGTCATATGGTATTGCTCTCTTGGGATGAATTTTTAGTACCTCGTGTTCATAATAATATTAAAAGTGTTCTCGGTGATTTTGATCCTATGAGATCATTACAAACTATTGCATATCCACTTTTATTCTGTCTGAACCAACCTGACGATGATAGTGCTGTTATCGGATATCCTGATATATTTAACAAAAGGCATTATTACAACTTGCCTGAGAATATTCCTATTAAACATATAATAAACCTTGATGCGATTTCAAAATTTGATGATATATTTAATATTTTTTCGAAAACAATGCAAGAAATTCCCCTGAACATGCTAGCTGTACACAAATACACTGAATGTAGGGACAGTAAGAAGTATAGCTTGAGTGGATACAATGAGACACAGTTGCAAGTATTTCCACACAAACTTGAAGGTGCAATAACACAATTTTCTCAAGACTTATTAAGCAATAAAGTTTACAGGTTGTATAAATCTGGACAAATATGGGAGAGAAGTTCAAGTGAAAATATAAGAGAGATGTTGTAGATTTACAATACTCAAATAAAACCACTTTGTAGAGTGTAAAATATGCTTAAAAGCTAGAATAGAAATGGCAAAGGATTGTTTATAGACTTCCTGAATATTTAATTGTTTTCTCCAAGAATGAAGGAGTTTAAAGCCCACAGTATAGCCTGTTTGTCAGTGCATCATTTATAATGAATACATCTTACTAATATTATAAATATGAAAGTTTCGATGGATGAATGTTTATTTGAAGGTATCTCAGGAATGGCTGATAAGATCTTGATGAAAATTGCCACAGATGTGACATAGTCTGGAAGAACACATAGGCTAGTTATTAAGTTTTTTTTTTATTCCGCGCGGACGGAATCGCGGGCGACAGCTAATATTTATATATAGCGATTTGATTTTAGTGTGCAATGAAAAGTTGTTATCTACAAACACAGATTTTCACAAATGGGTGAATTGTGTTCTGTGTAGTGTTTGCATTTGGAAGCTGCTATAAAGTTTGAATGACACTATGATGATCAATGAAATTATATATAGTCAAAAATGTGGGATTATTGTTAGAAATACTGCCATATTTATATATAATGTTATAATTTGATGATAATTTTTGTTAAATGGTTGTTAATTTCTTGTTAATGTTAATTGTAGTATCTACGCCTTATAACCCGTACCCGTACAATCATTTAAATTGGAACTTGTTAAACCAGCTCTCTGTATACAGTCATTGTAATTGTTCACTGTTAAATGAGTTCTAGGATAAAACATAAATAATACCAATGACTTTATGAATATACATTGTATTTCAATTTATACATTAAAAAGACATGGATCCACTCTTTACTTTGGATTGATTTTACATGTCACCTCATCTGTTTCTTATTGCATTGTGTAAACAGAATTAGATGTCTTGTTTTAGTGAATGTTTTGCTGGTTATTACAACTTTATTGGTTAAGAGTTATAAATTTTTTTTTCGTGTATATGATAAGGTATAGCAGTGTTATAAAAATTTGCTCTTTTGTAATGTAATAAGCGAGTCCGGTAGATAAAAATTGTACCGCAAGTTTGTTATAATAGATCTATGCCACTAATTGGGCTATGTTATGATTTGTAAAATGTTGTCGATAAATAAGGGAAATTCACAAATAATTTAGAATTTATTTATTCTTTTAGTGAAATCTAAAGTGTATCTTAATTCAATTGTTTATATACGTATTTTCTTTGAACTTTATCAAATAATGTTTTTTCAAGATTTTTTTTTATGTTTAAATATTGGGGTAAATTTTTCTATTATTTAAAGGGAAATATGAAAATTGGTGAGTTTCCTCGTTGGCCTAATTGGTGGATTTGTGTGTGTAATAGAAGGATGTGCCTTGAAAGTATGAGGGTTATTAAAAGTTAATTCCTAACAAATCTTGTTAATGAATATAAAGCTTCATTATAAGACTGCTTATCTAAAGAAGTTTCACGAATTTAAGTAGTTTAGGTTAATGCATATATTATTATTAAACACTGTAAAGTTATATTTTTCTTTTATTTATTCCTCCTCCATCCTTTTATAGGTTTTATAATAAATAATATCTAAAGGAAAATAAGTTTATAGATGTAAAAATTGTGTTACATAAACAAAACAAAAAACTCACACAGCTTCTACTGCGACGTTTACTGATTAAACTGACTTCGATACCTTACGGTGGAACCAAAATGTTGGATTCTCTACGTGATCGGGGAAAATATAAATAAAATCTATTTTATTATTAACTTATATGAAAATAAACATCAAGTGATGGTATTTTAGACAGTAAAATATTGACATTTTTCAGTTACGACAACGTACCAAGGAGCCTTCAATATAGAAATGTCCTGAGAGAAACATTGGCAAGGTTTATAAACATTCAAGTGTCAAAAAAGGGTCACCAAGACTAAGATAAAATTATTTTTTTATTCAAATCTAAGATATTCTCTCATACAGCGCGAACATTCCCACTACTGTAGTTGGCTATCGTGTCACCTTATCGTATCTATAGTCATATATTCTCACCTGCCAGTGTTTTGGCTCGAAGAGATGCTTCTCTATTATTTACGGCAAAAACAATCGCACGTAATTTAGAAAAACATAATTTTGACCACACTGCTTTTATCTTGTTCTTTAATTCGGTAAGCAATAAAACTGTAACAAAAATAACTGAAAAAATTAGTTGACTTTTTAGGTTAAGTAAAACACATACATAATGATTCTAAGTAAACGATTATTTTTATTCATCTATTCTAATACAATTCTGACGGAACCCGCCAATGTCACAGATCAATTGATAAACGTAAAATACATATTTTCACACAAATTGAAATCATTCACATACAATATAAAAAAAATAATATCAATTAAGAAAAAGACATATAAATAAATGAGCACACTTGAGCAATACATAACAGTATTGTCGTTGCCACAGTTAAATAATAGACGTTTTACAATTTAAAAAATATAAACATCAATTTAAAGCTAACAGATAATAAAATATTGCCACGTCAACTCACTCATAAATGCATGTTTTATTTTAAAATTAAATCGTGTCACAATTTTTAATTATTGTAATATTTCGAAAAACAATACCTGACATAATTAGAAGGCTTGACTATAACATATTTTATTAAGATGCTGTATCCTAATGTACATCATAAAATACAAGACACAAAAAAAATTAGACCATAAGCCCTTTATAAAATATATCGTCATCCCTCTTATTATCATTGACAAGACAGATAACAATACAGGGATTTTGGTCTCAGAAACTAACAATGTTTATGAGCAAGACTTATTTTGTGTAAAAATAAGAAGTTTGCCATTAAAAGATAGTAGTAGTGGTCTTAATTTGTAGGACAGTGAGACATTTGCTATATTTTATTCCTTAATTTCTTTTAACCCTTATACATAATAAGTTTTATTATAATTTGTTAACAAGGAAGAACATTTTATATAGGCGGGCAACACCATACTACAAAAAAAAGTTTGGCGCCATTTTTAGGCGGTTTGACGCATGATTTTTGGCGGGGTTTTTTCAGAGAAAGAGTACGTTTTAGTGCTGTCCAGTAACATTGAGTCAAGTATGAATATAGATTTAAAGTACAAAGTGTGAATTATTTCTGTTTGTGAATTTAAAACAAAGAGTCCTCTATTGGCGAAATGCAAAATGACACTTACATCTAATGCATATCAAATATTTCTGATCAAACTGGAAAAATGCGATAAGACAAAAGGAACAATATTCTTAAATGCATCTGTATGTAAAGATATGCTACAAGTGTTTCAATATATTAATATCGTGCTAAATATAATACTATTGCGAAATAGGCATTCAGGAAATGCCGCGATTGAATCAGAAAAATATAATTTTATATAATTTATTGTCATGCAATTATGCAGTCGTAACATTTAGACGAAAGTCTATAGAGATATTATACAAAGAGTTTTTAGATGAGATATTCCAGTAGAGAAAATGTAACTGTTTTCTTATAATATAAAGTTTTTTTTTTCAATATAAATATAATATTTTTACGCGACATTATTTGCCATACTGTAATATACACTAAAGATTATTTTATTTTAAATGTGTGGTAATGTTGGCCACACTGTATCAATGAAGAAACGTTGGTAGCACTGAGATATAGTAATCTGTCATTACTATTCCAACCTTAAATGAGAGCAGACATATGTGTGTACAAGCTAATGCTCAGGAGAACTATCAGAACATTCTACATTAAACATATCAACAATCAACATTTATTGTGGATAGAAAAATAGTAGCATAAAATTCTCTTTTTAGGGTATTGTAATTTCTAAAAAATACATATTTAATTTTCTCGTATGTCAACACCAAAGCACTCTAAATATGATATCTCTATGCCGCAGACTTGAATAATTAACAACTATCTAATATAAAGATTGCCACATTTAAAATGTATGTATGGATGTATATATTTACAGCCGAGGATGTTTACTTTCTACCCACTTCGGTGATACATAATTTGATACTCACAATACTAATATATTATTAATTCGTTCTAAATTATAACTCTTATAGTGATTGCTGTAAGATCGATATAAAGTGGGACATGAATTTAATTATTTGACTGTACATATAGTTACATAAAAAGATTATTGCAAGTTAAAATGCTATACATTTATGTAGACTTATTTGTATTAAATCTGTGTATTACTTACTTATTTATTAAACCAATGTTTGTATTATATGCATACATAAACTATATAAATAAGTAAATACAACACTAACTGCTTTCCCATTGGTGCAATATTTTTACCAAACAAATTATCATCTCTCTTGTTTTTTATTTCAAAAAAGTGAGACAATAATTGTTTCAGTTAAAATTACGTCACTGGAAATACAGATAGAGATTATATTAATATTAATTCAAACAACAATTTTCCTCTTTATATTTACACACAATTACAAATCTTTCATCAACAAGACAGTAGTTTCAAAATATCACCATTTCTAAAGACTATAACGTTTAAAAAGGGGATTACAGTAAATGCACGAAAAATAGTCAAATAGTCTTACGAGTTTATATAACAACAGCTATCTAGAGCTTAACAAATCGCATATGAGGGTATGTAGAAAACGTTTAAACACATCTAATCAAAGTAGGGTAGTTATAAAACTATGCGTACAAAAATTTCATAACTTTATAAAGAGCTAAGAAATTTTATAACTCTAGAGAAGATTCTTTCAAAAGAAATTAATTAATAGTGTTTTTTTTTTAGTATTTTCGTTTGAAATTCACTATTAATAAAGAAATAATCCGACTATTAAATATTGAATATCAAACAAGCGACGCCTGTAAGCAACTGTTAGTATAATATTTTCTAAATACCCACAAACAAGAATTGTAGTAAATGCATAAGACTAGCAATTGTATGCATATTATCACACACCAAACATACTATGTTACAAAATTTGAGCAGTTTAGTTACTTCTAAATAAATTGTACAAAAAAAAAACTCCACAACTTGGAAAAATTGGAGTTTATTAGGAGACTGGAATATAAAAAAAAATTGTAGCCCTCTAGCGCTCAAAATAGGCAACTTTTGAATTGGGAAAGTTTTAAAATATCGTATTTTCAGCTAGGAATTTGTCCTTTTTTGTAATTTGCTTCAATCATATTAATTTTTCAGTTAAATAAATGAAAGAAAACTGCTCAATTTAACATTGTACTATTTCAACATTTTCATAGCCTCAGTAACATGCAATTGCCATTCTTCAATAAACATTTTAATTTTTGTAGTATTATTATAATATTAAATATAGTTAAAGGTCGCAACACACTTGACAACTATAATAGATAATTTTCAATCTTATATCTTTGTAATTAAGTCCAATTTTGTGTGTGTTTATATATTGATTGTTTAGTATATGTTTTTCATAATACTCAGTATTACGACCTTTTCAATTTTAATAAATATTTACATCAACAACAACTATAGTCAAATTTCAATATTTTACCTTAATTTATATGAAAAAAATATACTGAGAATATATAGACATATAAATATATATGTTTATTTAAGCGTGCATACAAGATAAAGTTGTTTGAATATGTTACAGAAAATATTTATTTTTTTTAAATCGTCGGAATTTTATTTTGAATTTTAGGCAATGTTTGTTGGTAAGACAATGTTGCGATATGTTATTGAAAATTGAACTTTAAATATAATAAACATATAATACAATTTTAAAAAGCACCACAATTAAAATATTTGTGATGATTGTAGGCTAATTTGAATTGTATTTATATGTTATAAAAGGTATATTTTTCAATAACAATCACTGATACGTTTCATAAATATTTTTGTTATCTTTTTTTAAGTATATTTGTATGGAAATTCCAAAAATATTTATCATATTTTGACTGTTGTATTATTATTATTATATCTGTGATATATCTAAATATATTTTTCAATTAAAAAATTATAAAATAATTTGTACAAACCGTTAAAAATACATTTAAAATATTATTTTAATAAAATAAAATTAATTATAAGAGAAATTGCTTTTATTTTATATTTTGTTATGTAACATTTGAAATTAATATTTCATAATACCAAAGCTTGGTTTAGAATTTAATTAGATTGGAAAATATACTTCGGTTTATTTTATTTTTTTTCCTACATCAAAATCTAATTTTTTTTTCAACATTTAAACAAATTTGCCAACAATAGAACATTTACAACGATTCAAATCTCTAATTTAACAACTTTTATATTCATAGACCGTTATATAGACATTTTAAAGTATCTATAACTTTATATTTTAATTACTAGAAATTTCATCATTTTAATGGATTCTATTTTAATGCGTTTCAATTTCTTTTAAATGCTTTTACTATATGTATAATGAATTCTAATCTTAGTTGCCTTTATTACATCCTAACTATGTAAAATAATTCTAATATAGTTAAATAACATTACATCTAACAATTTGACTATGACTCTACTAGACCGCCATCTTTTCATACATTTCAATGCAAAAAAAAATAGCTGCGTCAGTGTTAAATAAATGTATACCGAGAGTTTTGACTGACAAAACTAGTCATCGTTCACATTCCAGTTGAAAAAAAACAGAGACAACAATATGTTTTTGTAAAGATTTCGGCAATGAAAATTCAAGGAAAGTTATATCACTATAATGGCAGGTAAGAAGGTAAAGTGAAAATTACATTATCATGTGATTTTGAGGATAAAATACTGATTTTAGAATTAAAAAAAAAAAATAATAATTTTGCTACTCAAATATAATTAGACCGTTATATCGATTTAATATTTCGTTAAAATACTATTGGATATTTAAACATATTCTTTCAAATATATATATAGTTTAAGAGATCATTTTAATGGAATGACTTGTTTTGGAAGATATTTTGATTAAATTTTATTTCATTTTATATACTCCATAATACACTGCTATGAAAGTTGGTTCTCTTTCTATCCATTTCTCTTTTACCCGAATAAGTCTTCTCTCTTCTCTATTTATCTACGCCTATTTTTTCCCCCATCACTCTATTAGGATTTCAAAATAATTTATTTTCATGATACAATATTATAAGTATAGACCGACAAAGTTATTTGACCCGGTGAGAATAACTTCAACTAAATCATGGTAGTTCGCTAGCGCCCTCCTTTCAATATCAAAAAAGTGTTACGAGTTCCTTGTACTTGTGTCTTGACATGTTTATATGAAAATGTAGTTATTACATATTTTCTGACATAACTAACCGCGAAAGCAACGCCTCTTTCATCGGGATCAAGGATAAGACTTAATGAAATTCGTACTATTTTTTATGTATTCCATCTCATATAAAGTAGAATAATTGCTGCCATATAAAGGAACCGAGTTATATGAAAAAAAAAACATTATTAAAAATATAAAAAGTAAAAAAAACATTAACTAATTCAAGATTATTATTTCATTAACCGATTATAATTAATAAAAATCGGTCTTATAGGATAAGAAATAAAAATAGGATATATAAAAGTAGGATAAAAAACAATAATTAAAAAAGCGATTAGTTATAAAAAAATTCCATACAAGTACCAGGAATGTATAACCTCGGAATGATTAAGTACATATGCCATAGACAAAGAATAAATTAATTAAAACAATCCATAGACAAGCGATATTATCCCGCAATACCTGACGTGTAAGTACCAGGCGCGCATAGCAGTCTAGGAGAGTCGGCAGTCTCAGGAGCGCGTGTGCGACGTGGGCGATGGCGCGTGTCAGAAGTAGATAACCTCCTCTTCTGGTTGGGGTGCGGGAGGTGCGGGCGGCGGGGAGGGGCCGCACGTGTCCGGTGTACGCACTCGGAACTTGTCCGGCAGCTTTGGGTATGTGTTAGTTCTGGAATATTATTAATTATCTATTATCTATAAATTAGCTTTTAACTGCGCCAGAAAAAAGAAACAGGATGTATAGTAGTACTATTTGTTACTTGTGAATATATGTTAATCAAACTTATCCCACTTATCTATGATCTTGGAAATGAATATGTATTTTCTAAACTGCCTTCTACATCTATAAAATATTTCATCCATCCATCCAAACATTCGCATTTATAATTATACTAATCTTACTCTGATCTTGATGAAGGGAATTATGAAAATTTCCCTGAATTTCGTATCATCAACATTTGTCCGCCGTAAAAGTAACTAAAAAACTCGCGAGCACAAATTTCATTTGAAGTATAATGAAGTTAATTCTACTGCTTTAGAGCTTAAAATTTTCACTTGATAAGGTTTCGTTACTTATAACGGTCAAAATTCATCGTACGTCAAATACAAGTTTTTGCAAGTTTCTTACTTACTTTTAAACCCGATAGAAGGCGCTGTACAAATGTCATACAAATTTATACAACAATACGAAATCCAGCGAAATTCTATCAAAATGTTTCCTTGCTTGAGCATCTTTTCTCTGTATTGTCAAATAGATCGTTAATTAACCTGGTGGCTTTGTTGTTAAGCTGCTGCTGTGAAGGTAATGGTGCTGGAGAACTGCCGGTGCGGGTGTGATGTATCACTAAGCCTTGCGAATGGGAATGCTGGGGAAAAGTATACATAAAATGTAAACATTATGTTCCACTGCGGTAATTGTTTAAAACATAATAAATTCTTTGCTTTTCCCATTGGAATAATATGTTTTGTATGAGTATGTCGAAATTTTTGTTGTATTTTGTTGTATACAATAAAAAATAGTAGACAATGGCTCGATAGTCATTCAAATATGCCAAAAATATAGTCATATCAAAGTACGAGATTATCTATATATATAAAAGAAAGTCGTGTTAGTTACACTATTTATAACTCAAGATCGGTCGAACTGATTTATCTGAAAATTGATGGGGAAGTAGCTTAGAACTAGGAGACGGACATAGGAACTTTTTTATCTTGTGTGCATTTTTTTTTATTCCGCGCGGACGGAGTCGCGGGGGAAAAGCTAGTTTAATATAATTATAAAATATTTACAACAGTAACCTGTATTTCAAATTGTAACTCCAAGCGTATTAAGGGTAAAGTTTAAAAAAAGTACAAAAAAAAAAAACAACATGCACTAACAACGAAAGCTCAACAGACAAAATGGTTGTGAAACATCGAAAACCGAAGATATAGTAAGCCAATAAAATCTGAAAAAGAAAAAATTTTGTAGCCCGTATAAATTGTATCATTTATTTTTTTACGTATTCAATTTTTACACGAAAAAGACAATTTATGCGAGCATGTTTGAAAAAAAAAAACCGTGCGATAATTTTTAAATACAACATAACATAATTTTGTATACAATCTAACACCAATTTAAACAAATTACTTACTGATAATAAAAATAAAAATGACCATTTAAAATACATTCGGATACTCGGCCTCCTGAAAAAACAACCATTTGATCTGTTGCTAGGATTTCATTTACCATTACTATAGATAAAATACAAAAAATAAAAAAATATGCTTTGAACATTTTCACACTTTGACTTCACGACCACATAAAATCCGTACGACCACCAGTGGGTCGCGACCCACATAATAAAAAAAACAAACATGGATTTTTTATTGATTTTCACTAATATTATATTACGTTCCAGTTCAATTTAAAAAAAAAATCTAAATGATTTGGGAGCAAATTAAGCTAACAAATAAATAAAAAAAAAAAAACAGTCGAACCTTATAAGCGAGAGTCCAAGGGGATCGCAATATTTTTCTCGCTAACCCGAGTTTCTCGCTTATAAAGGTCGTCTATCGGGATCGAACAATACCTCTCGCTTATTCAGTTTAAACTGTATGTATTCATTTATATATCTACTCTTGCAAAACATGAAGTCCTAGTACGTAATATGAATTGTCGTAAATTAGACTCTAAAATGATAGCAATAAAGTGCATATTACCTCGCTTGGTGACTCGTGCAGGCGGTGGTAGCCTGGCGGCGGCTGCTGGTTTTTGCCGCTAGCTAACTTCAACGGCAGCTGTTGTTTAACCATTTGCTGAAAAAAAAAATATTAAAATAACAGTTAAACTTTTTAATAACGAACAAATGTGTCTTGTGGTTTTTTGTTCATAAAACTTTTCATAGCGACGTATTTATTTGCAAAACTCTAGCTCATATAATAACAGTTTAATTTACAATACAAGGTCCTAAATGGGAAAATAATTTAATTCTTTGACTCGTGTGTATGTGTGCTGTACGCAATACGTACGAGCACACACGTGTGTGTAACTATGAGTTTGTGTTTTTCTGTTGTTATCAAAGGGAGAGAGAGAGATGTGTATACTAACAGAGATGGCGGGTGCGCGTACAGTGGCGCGGCTCTCGTTCTGTGCGGAGAGCAGCTGCGGGGGCGGCAGAGGGACGCCGCGCGCTGCACCAGAAGTCGAAGACTCCGAGCCCGTCGAGCCGCGGTTGTCTAAACCACATATATACTTAAAATCTTATGGACAAACAAAAATTATTTTCCATATGAGCCGTCCGTTAAACTAATACTATAATTATGTTTCATATTATCGGTCGCCCACGAGTTCGTCAGTGCAAAGTTTAAAAAATAGCCTATAAAATTCCAGCGTGCATCAACGAACTTCCAGTCAAAGTCCCGTCTAAATCAGTCCAGCCTGTATGGCCTTGTGGACAGACAGATAAAAATTTAAAAAAAACTATTTTTCGATTGCAGTGTACGAAATATGAGTTTTTTTAGATATTGAATCCAGACACTCCAATTTTATTAATATATATAGAATAGATTTTACTCGCGTCTTTTTAGCGAAGAATTAAAGAATTTGTTAACTTGGACTGTTATATTATAACCTATAACAAATTTCATTCGGATCCATGAAACCGTTCTGGAGATACCTTGTAACAAACATCCATCCATCCATCCAAACATTTGCATTTATAGTTTTACAAGGTTTAACAAGGATGTAGAAACTTGCGACATGAGATGTGTACAAAGACCGCGTCAATCAGAAAACTCTAATACTCACTCCGCCATTTTGGTTCTTTCCGACGCGTGGTATCACTCACGCTGGAGTCTGGAGACAGCGTGCCCACGCTCGCTATCTCTTCTTGAGACCCGCCTGCAATATAACAACATTGATTGTTATGTCTCATTTCAATATTAGCTCTAGTAAAACTCTAGTAAAAAATGTGAAGTGTACACTAAGGAACTCTCTTAGTGATCAATTAACAATTCTAATTGCGAGTAGCTAAGTTTAATGTGGTGCTTGCCGTGTTGCTGCAGTCTCTCGAGTCGGCGGTAGAGTCGCTCGCGCTGCTGCTCCACGTCCTTCTGCTGCTCCTCCAACTCCTGACGCGCCACGGCAAGCTGACGACGTTCTGATAAATAATATCAATACTGAGTTTTCACTGTCGAAATAAATAATGTTAAAGAGTCATTTGATAGCCAATTAAGCATCCCATTGAAGGTCACCCTTAGTAACCCATTAAGCAACTCTGAGTACAGAAGTAAAAGTTAGTAATTAACAGCTATGTGTCTCGTAAGTACCAGGACCTCATAAAATACTAGATTGTAAGAGAAACATACCATCAGCCAGTGAGGCGGTGTCTGCAGCGCGCTGAGCCTCCCAAGCTGCGCGCTCGGCGGTGAGCCGCGCCTGCGCATGGCGCAGCTCCTCTAACTGCGCATCGTGTGTGCGCAGAGCCACGCCCCCGCTGCACCGCCACGCGCACACCTGCGCCTCCAGGCTAAACACACAAACATTATACTTTTAAAAGACAATTTTTTTTAATAATAAGGTGTGTTTTCACTCCGCTCAAAGACTATATGTTGCCACTTTCAATAAGTCACCTCCCCTACCGAATCCAATTACGCTTCTTATCCTTTTTTTTTGGAATACAAGGATAGTAAGGGGAAGAGGACTAGAATTTTGTCTTCGATATGTCATTCAAAACCCGCAGTCATGCAATTTTTTGTGAACTTATTCGAGTTCTGTGTATTTGTTTGAACAATAATGTTTATATGCGTTTAGGCAGTGGAAACCCACAGTTATGAGCTCTTATATTTTGTATACCTGTGTATAGTAGTGAGCTGTTGCCACACGATGCATGTTAGCGTGTAAATCGCATGCTGTAGCTTGAGTGCTGCGTCACCTCCCAGCTGGTCTAGTAGCCGTGGTTCTTCACTACTCACAGCCTCCGCCTCGGGCTCCGGCTCTCCTGTCACCCCCGCCTCGGTGGGAGTGTCCGTTGATAGGCGCACTGCTACGCCTGGATTCATATTACTGTGAGTTTCCACTGCAGAACACATTCACGAAAACATGTTGTTATACCTGTTTTTAAACACCATGAGATGAGAGGGCGATAAACATGAATCAAAGTACCAGGAAATCATAACCATTAAGTACGTAACTAACTACTGGAATATTTCTCACATAATCCTATTCCTGACAAAGAATCTCAGGACTCTTGAAGCTGGATTATCTTTTCACGTTTTCCTTGGTCATATCCGGAATAAGCAAGATTGATTCTTAACACCCACAAAATAGAATGCATAAAAAGTTTTCATTCACATCAAATGAATACCTCATATCGATAGTCTAATTTTAAAGTACCAGGAGCGCATAAGCTCGAAGTATTTACCTCTGTGTTTAGCAGCGTCAAAGCCAGCGAAGGTGTCGGCACGTCGCGGTAGTGCGGGGCTCTGGTACGCGCTGGAGTGCCGCTCGCCAGCAGAGCTGGTGCTGCGACCTAACGCGATACCGCCCGTCCACGTGCCGCTAGATGCTTCTAGAGCGTCCTGACAACAAATGACGTAATTTTATTTACGCAATATAAAAAAAAAACATCAAAGAGACCATTTAGTCATAACAAGAATCTTTCCATAAGCTAAGACACTCTGGAATTCTGTTAATGTACACCTCAGTCGGGTCTTTCTCCCTTTGTACCACTTTGGGAGTCATTGTTTTGTACGTAGACAAATGTCGGTATAGTTTAAGCGGTTCCGCAATAGATGGCGCTGTGTCCATACCTTGACAACTCTGCAGACCTCCTGCCAGAGGGCGTGTGTGTCGGGCGAAGGTGCGGACAAGCGCACGTAGTCCGGGAACACCAGCCCGCCGGGGAACACCGACGCTATACCTTTATATGAAAAAGCAATTATATTAGGTCCTTACATATGAAATTGGCGTTTTTCGTACTGGCCACTTTAATCACGAATTTCTCCTCTTTGGTAAGGAATTCCAAATTCAAATTTGTACAGCTATAGACTCATGTATTTGTGGTTCGATGACCGTCATTCATTTGTTTTTTTTCTTCTGTTTTTTTCTGTTTGCGTCACTCATTTTACAAAATGGAAAACTTAAAATATCGCATTATTTACGAGTACGAGTTCTGCCGTGGCACTAGTGCTGCGGAAACGACTCGAAGGGTGAATGATGTGTATGGCGGTCGTGTTGCAAAAGAAAACACAGTTCGTTTTTGGTTCCAACGTTTTCGTTCTGGAAATTTCGATCTGCAGAACAAGCCCCGTGGACGGCCTGAGACTCAAGTTGATAATGAAGAGTTGAAGGCTATTGTGGAAGCGGATCCATCGCAAACCACGTCCGAGTTAGCTGCAGGCTGCGATGTTAGTGATAAAACTGTTTTAATTCACTTGAAGCAAATTGGGAAGATTAAAAAGCTTGAAAGGTGGGTACCTCACGAATTGACTGAAGCAAACCGGCAAACGCGCGTCGACTGTTGCGTTACATTACTAAACCGGCACAATAATGAAGGTATTTTAAACCGAATCATTACCTGTGATGAAAAATGGGTTCTTTACGATAATCGGAAGCGCTCAGCGCAATGCTTGGATCCTGGCCAGCCAGCCAAATCCTGCCCCAAGCGAAAATTAACCCCAAAAAAGTTACTTGTAAGCGTTTGGTGGACTAGTGCCGGTATTGTTCATTACAGTTTTCTCAAATCTGGCCAGACTATTACGGCTGATGTCTATTGTCAGCAATTGCAAACCATGATGGAAAAGCTAGCGGCTAAACAACCTAGGCTGGTCAATCGCTCCACGCCACTGCTGCTTCACGACAACGCTAGACCACACACTGCGCAACAGACGGCTACTAAATAAGAAGAGCTTCAATTGGAAAGTCTAAGACATCCTCCGTACTCCCCGGACCTTGCTCCAACAGATTACCATTTTTTTCGAAATTTGGATAACTTCTTGCAAGGGAAAAAATTCAACTCCGATGGGGCAGTCCAAATCGCCTTCAAAGATTTTATTGATTCCCGTCCGACTGGTTTTTTTAGTAAAGGGATCAATGAACTACCTATGAGATGGCAAAAGTGCATAGAAAATAATGGTTCATACTTTGATTAATTAAATATATTATATTAAAAAATATTCGACTTTTTGTTCCTCCCATACAAAACGCCAATTTCATATGTAAGGACCTAATATATACCCAATGTTTTGGTACTTTCCTAGACGATTTGAAATGTATCTTTGCATAGACCAGCCTCATATCTTCCTTTTCTCCAAAAAAATCTTGATTATATCTTACTAATATTATAAATGCGAATGTTTAGATGGATGGATGTATGTTTGTTTTAATGTATCTCCGGAAAGGCTTAATAGATCGTGATGAAATTTGGCACGGTTGTAGAACATAGTCTGGAAGGACACATAGGATACCTATAAAGTTTTTTTTAATGCCACGCGTCCAGAGTCGCGGGCGACAGCTAGTTAGTAATAAATCTTATTATTTTACTAAACGATAAATTCATAATATCTGCTTACCCTTTCCTATCCTTAAGAACTTTTATATTAAATTTTAAACGCATGTACTAGGATTTCAGTAGTGATAAAGAAGTATGAGATTTTACCTGTGTGTGGTACATCCAATGTAGAGGATCCCGTGTGTCCGACCATCTTCATATGTAACGCCATTTTCTCTTCCAACAGCACCGCGTGCTCGCGGTCTTTAAGTCGTAATGCCTCTGTAAGGGTTAAAATAAAATAATTAAAGTAAACTAAGTAAAGTGTAAGACGGGGAAATAAGAAACATGGCCAGAGGGCGCCACAATCGACTTCTTAATTATATCACTTTTATACATAAAGTAATTCGTGCTATATTTTGCCGCAATATGACGAGATATTTAATAAATAGAATATATTTGTTTTAAAAAAACATGTAAAAAATAAATAAATAAAATATAATTGTAAACCAACAAGGATCTGCTTACACATTTTTCAAAAAAGTGAATTTTTATTTTATACCTTAAACAATGGGTTTAAAATTTATATCGTGGCGATCTTTGGGGGAGGTCTATGCCCAGCAGTGGGCGTTATGAGGCTGAATGGATGGATGGATGGATGAAACCAACAAGGATATTTGAAACGGTGGGCAAAAGTCAAACCAAATTATAACAGTTCACTAGCACCCAAAAGTGTCACAAGATCTTTGAACTGTCTAGTTGTTTTTCTTTAATATAAATTCCTCTAATTAGTCATATATTTTGATAGAAATAACCGCGATACGTCTCGTCTCTGGGCCTCTCACCGGTTCGTATATCCTTGTTTGTCTATGCATTATGAACAAAATGGTACAATTTCTGACAACTTTAACTTAAAACATCTAACATAATGTTATGATTATGATCCTTCGAGCCGGATTTGACAGGACACGTGGTATTTTCTAATCTAACGTTAGGTAGAAATATTTCAGTAAATTATTTTACTAGGTAATTGTATAAGTATGTATGAAAATAAAAAAAAATACACAAAATATATATTTAAAAAATTTCATGTCTAAATCATAGAATATACTAATTCATAACAAAAACATGCTTTTCCATGCAAAAAGGTAAAAAAAAGATTTTATTAATTTAAATCACCTTCTATATGCCACCACGGTGTTTCATCTGACAAAAAACATCGAAACATTTAATACTGCAAAATTAAACCTTATCGCAAACTTTATAAAGCCGATAATGCCGTAGAAGCGAAATCATAATGAACTAATCCGCAATATTAACCATTACATAGATATGAATTTTATAAAGCACATTGCAAGTAATACATGTTAAAGCTTATTAACCGACATTTTGAAGAGTATTTTTTTTTTTAAATTTAATATGGCGTCTAATATTTGCAATTGAAACTTTTCATCCTTTCCGTTCTTAAAAAAAAAACTTGAGAGGTGTCAAGGGACACCCGGATGGAACGAAGTTCCTTTCTATTAATTAGTGAAGGAATATTATTTTAAGTACGGGATGTCTCAATCAAACAACAGTTACGTATCGACTGAATTTAATAATCTACCCACTATATACAATATTTTTTATCAACCGAATACTTATTTCTGCATACCTGACATCCCCCTTCTTTTAAACATGTGTATGCGTAACATAAAAAAAACTTATACAAAAAAAATAAAAATAAAAGAAACACTTACAATTAACCAACCATCCCCCTTCTTAAAATATTGTAACATTCTACCTAACTTGATATATAAGCTATATAATATTAATGAAAGAGAAAGAAAACTGTAACAATATAGTATAATTATGAGAACGTAAAACAAAATTTTCACACCATTAAAAATTTAATACAATGCAAAGAACAAAAAAAACATACAGTCTAAAAATACTAATCACATAGAAAATAAAATAGTAATCACAAGAAATACTATACTATATATACTACATAATACTATATAATACTAAGCATACATAATTCACCTTCGGAACAGTTTTTTTTTTTTTTTTTTTTATCTCACCAGTTCCTCAAGGGTACCCGAACCGATCAGGAGGCCTCACTGTCCTGCCAAATTTCGTAACATATAAGTTGTTGCTTTCACGATTTGTACCCATCAATGATTGGGTGGAGGGATCCTGAACACGGGCGCGCGCCGCTTGTGTTTCGCAACGAACATTGAATTCATCGTCATCGTACGGCGACGCGTATGACTCACTGCGATATTCGCTATCTTTTACAATATGCCTACGGTTTCTTCTAATTACACGACCTGTACACATTTTAATTTGATAAGATCGTGGGTTAATATTTTTTATTATTACGCCATTTGACCACATCCCATTTGTAAATACTTTAACTTTGTCTCCTTGCTTTAATTCCTTCAATTTTTTACTTCTTTTATCGTAATAGTGTTTTTGATAAATTTGCCGGCTATGTAAATGTTCTTTTACTAAGTTTTTATTAACAAGTTTTGGTTCCAAAAATACCGGGGCTCGCGGTAAAATGCCTCTTAAACTACGATTGTTTAGAAGTTGAGCTGGAGAAGCTAATTTAGCACTAATTGGACTGTTCAAATATTCTAAAAGAGCTAAACGGAAATCTGTTTGGTCGTAATGTGTCTTTTTGAGTATGTTTTTTACTGTCTGTACAGCTCGTTCTACCTGGCCGTTAGACTGTGGATAGCGGGGCGAGGACGTGACATGCCTGAACTTCCAATCTGTCTCAAAACATTTAAAATGGTGTGAATTAAATTCAGGGCCATTGTCCGACATTAATATTTCCGGAATGCCCTGCCTACTAAAAATATTTTTTAAATTATCGATGACCTCCAAGGAGGTCGTGGTATTCAACTTATTTACTTCTATATATTTACTGTAATAATCCACAACAATTAAGAATGGCCTATTCGCAAAATGAAAAATATCCACTCCTAATTTAGACCATGCTCTGCTGGGTATTTCGTGAGGAATTAGACTTTCTTTGACATTTTGTTTCCTGTAGGTGAGACACGCCTGACAGTGCGAAATCATATCTGAAATTTGAGAATTCATGCTGGGCCAATACATAATCTCACGAGCCCTATTTTTACATTTTTCAGCACCTAGGTGCCCCGCATGGATTTTAAGCAGCATTTCTTTACGCATACATTTCGGTATTACTATTTTTGCGCCTTTCCAAACCATGTCAAACGCAACGGTAAGCTCGTCCCTACAATCCCAGTACGGTCTCAGCAAACATTCTACTTTGCTCTTATGATCCGGCCATCCTTTTCTAATCATCTTAATTAATGACTGCATTTCTTTATCTAACTTTGTATTACGCTGAAGTTCTAAAAAATGCGAGTCCGTAAGGGGATTGCTGACGGCGACGGCACACACCTGCGCGCGCATCGCCCAGTGCTCGCGCGCGCCCTCGCCCGCTCCCGCTGGCGTAGACGCCACCGCGCGGGAAAGCGTGTCTGCTACATACAAGTTCTTACCTGGCTTATATATTAATTTAAAAGAAAACGGTTGCAACCTTAACAACATTCGCTGTAAGCGAGCTGGTGCCTCCGCTATCGGTTTTTGTATTATGCTTACAAGAGGCTTATGGTCCGTTTCTATAACGACATCGTCACGACCGTAGATATACGCGTAAAACTTTTCGCAAGCGAATACGCAAGCGTACAATTCCTTTTCGATTTGTGCGTATCGCTGTTCGGTTTCCGTCAATGACTTGGACGCATAGCAGACGGGAGCGCCGTCCTGCATGAGGCAAGCGCCTAAGCCGTGTTTACTGGCGTCCACCGACACAGTCACCGGATGTTCTAAGCTGTAATATCTTAACACCGGCGGACTGACTAAACATGTTTTTAGATTGTTAAAACATTTCTCATGTCGCTCGTCCCAATGCCATTCTATATTTTTCTTTAAAAGCTCCCTAAGCAAATGCGTTTTTTCCGACAAATTCGATATGAAATTTCCTACATAATTTATGAGACCCAAGAATCTTTCTAAATCTTTAACATTCTTTGGTGTGGGCATATTTTGTACAGCCGTAGTGTGGGAGTCGTCGGGTGAAATACCGTTTCGCGAAATTTTGTGTCCTAAATATTTTAGTTCTGTCAGCCCTATCTTGCACTTTTTTTTATTCAATTTTATGTTAATTTCCCTACACCTCTGAAGTACGCGCCGTAGTCGGTCGTCGTGCACTTGCCGCGTCGGACCAAACACTAATAGATCGTCGACAAACAAAATAACGCCATCTATGTCGTCGAAGAATTCGTACAGTTTCTTATGAAAAATTTCGGAAGCGGAAGAAATTCCAAACGGCATTCTCAAAAATTTATATCTTCCAAACGCAGTATTAAAAGTGCATAAACTTGTCGAACTATCGTGTAACTTGACTTGAAAAAATGATTGCTTAGCGTCTAGAGTACTAAAAAAATTTGCACCAGATAGCCTCGATGTAATTTCATCTAGCGTTGGTAATTTAAAATGTTCACGTTTTATGGCTTTATTTAAATCTTTTGGATCCAAACAAATACGTATGTCTCCGTCCGGCTTTTTGACAACGGTCATACTGTTAACCCAATCCGTCGGACCCTCAACTTTAGCAATAACACCTTGATCAACTAATTCGTCCAACTTTTGTTTTACGCTATCCCTTAAAGCAATTGGTAATTTACGAGGTGCGTGTATAACAGGAGTAATATTATCTTTTAAATGTATTCTATATTCTCCTGGTAGACAGCCCATTCCTTGAAAAACATCCTCAAACTCGTCTAGAATGCTATCATTAAACTGTGTATTAACTGCTAAAACACGGTGAACTACATTTAACTCTTCACACGACTGACGTCCTAAAATAGGCACGGAGTTTACATTTGCGACAATAAACTTCAATATGTATTCATTATTTTTATATTTCACTTTTAAGCTGCATTTCCCTAGAACTTCTATCGATGTGCCCGAGTAACCTAATAACTTAGTACAAGTTGGAATAATATTTTGTTTATTTATACCTATTTTTCGTAAAAACTTGCTAGGCAAAACATTCACGTCCGCTCCCGTGTCCAGTTTTATTTTTAAAGTGTAATTATTTATCGATACTTCCACCACCCAATCACTATTTTTTAAAAATAAGGAATTTTGACATACCCGGTCCTAAGAGTCCTCCTGCACGGCATGAACGCGACCCGCCCGGCACATTTTTTCAAAATGATTTAATCTATTACAATTTCTACATATCTTTCCATACGCCGGGCACTCGAACTTTGAGTGCGCAGTGCCGCAGCGGTTGCACACGCCGCGCTGCCACTGCGCCGGTCGCGCCGCCGGTCGCGCCGGCCGCCGCGATGACGTCACCGCGCGCTCGCCGCCGCCGCCGCCGCGCTGCCGGCCGGGCGCGGGGGCGCGCTCGCCGTGTGCCGGCCGCGCCGATCTGCTGCCGCCGCACGCACACGTACACACATAGCCGCTCGTAGGGCTGGCCCGCTGCACTATATGAACGTTTTCTTCGGCGTTCACTTGCTCGCGTAATGAATTGTCCCGCTTTATAAAGCTAGCCTGGGCCCGCGACATTTCTGTTAACTTGCAGATCTCCACGGTTTTCTTAAGAGTGAGATCCTGCTCCCTCAACAGCCGTTCCCGTAGGCCGTCGTCTTTGATACCATATATTAGTCTGTCTTTTACTAGATCTTCACGCAAGCCTTGAAACTCACAGGACAATGATAGTTTACTCAACTCATTTATATATTGTTCTATTGATTCACAATCAACTTGACTCCGTCCAAAAAATTTTTGTCTCTCAATAGTTAAATTCTTTTTTCCGCTGAAGTAACTGTCGAACCTTGCCAGTAACCGCTCCGCCGTACTAAATTGTTCGTTAAATTGTTCAAATATCTCTTGACATTTTTCGCCGATGACATGAAGCAGCACATTTATTTGCACATCCGGTGTTTCCTTGTCCAACTTTATCGCCTTCATGTATATTAAAAATCTATTTTTCCATCTGCTCCATTCTCGGCTGATATTACCCGTCGTAACGTTTGCTAAATCATTGTCGAAGCAAAATGGCGGTGGCGGCTGTAATGCGTTATTCATTTTTATATAATAACACTGCACTTCATAAAAACTTTTTGTTTTTCACTTTTTCAGAATAAGAAAACGTTTACACACTAATTAAACTTAAAATTTCTCGGATCCTACCGACTGCGCCATGTTAAATATTATTTTAAGTACGGGATGTCTCAATCAAACAACAGTTACGTATCGACTGAATTTAATAATCTACCCACTATATACAATATTTTTTATCAACCGAATACTTATTTCTGCATACCTGACACCAATGTTTATTCTATGAATAAAAAAACTTAAGTCTTCACAAGAAGTACATTTTATTTCTATGAATTTTCGTTATATATTGTCACGTCGTTGCCATGGTTACTATAGCAAAAAGTGTCGTGACAACTTGTCGTAAGAATTTTTTCCGTCCAGCCCCCTTTCACAACGCGGGATAGGAACTTCGTTCCAAAAACAGAGATAACAATATGTTTTTGTACATGTAACATGGCAGTGAAAACGCAGACACCCAATTCTACTAAAAAGTTGTAATTAAACGCGGGTTTTTGACACCAAATTCTTTGTATAAAGCATATCGTCATCCCTGTCATTATCTTTGACAAAACAATATGTTCTAAACGGAGATTTTGGTCTCAGAAACGCATAGTAAGAGTTGCTTAATTCAGATTTATTAAGCGTAACTTAAACTAAAGGTATGTTTAAGTAAGCATTAAACGTTTCTGTGTATAGCATCAGTAAGTCAACGTGGTATAATTACCTGTAATCAGTTTTATGTTCTCGTGCCGGGCCTCCAGCTGTCTCTGTCTCTCCTCTGCGGAGGAAGCGAGAGCGCCTGCTTCAGACTCTTCAACCTCCTCGGGGCAACTCTGTACTGCTGCTCTGTATACATTACATTACATTCATATTATAAACTAGCTTTTACCCGCTACTTCGTCCGCACGGAATAAAAAATAGAAAACGGGGTAAAAACTATCCTATGTCCGTTTCCTGGTTCTAAGCTACCTGCCCACCAATTTTCAGTCAAATCGATTCAGCCGTTCTTGAGTTATAAATAGTGTAACTAACACGACTTTCTTTTTTATATATAGATAAAATTCTCGTGTCACAGTTTTCGTCACCGTACTCCTCCGAAACGGCTTGATCGAATCTCATGAAATTTTGTGAGCATATTTAGTAGGTCTGAGAATCGGCCAACATGTATTTTTCATAACCCCCCCCCCATTTAGTTTTTTTTTAACTGCGCGCGGACGGTGTCGCTGGCGACAGCTAGTATATATATATAGCAATTTTATTGCAAAACTTTGTGTTAAAATGTATTGATATCTCTGTTATTTTCAAATAGAATGGATAGCAATAAGTATTTCAGATGCTTTGTTAATTTCTATTGAAAGTTGTTTAATGGTTACTAAAGGCAATCATTTATCCAGATTTACTTTACTATTAAAACCCTTCGTATACAAGGCTACGCAAATCTCCTATAATATTGTTCGATACTTTCGTCGCGAACAGCACGCGGTGTGAACACAACATTAAATCGTCGACGCAATTTATCTATTCAGTCTGTATAGAGAGCAACTATAGAGTTAACAAAAATTTACAAAATGGCAATTAACAGGTAGCTATTAAATTGTATTAGCGACGAAACAAAATGTCGGCGACGCTTGCCTGTATACGAACTTCTATAACATTGTATTGCGAAGTGGCTTAAAGACTACAATCGCTGGGTATCAGAGATTTACATAGGAATGTGTACTCAAGAAGTGTTCAATTAATGAACAAAAGTGAGGGTAGTTAGAAAGTTACAAGTTACCTAATAGCATGTATCCATGTGGCGATATCTTTTGGTCTGTGCACGCGCAGCTCAAACATCTCCGGCTCTGCAGGACCGCTGCAGATGAGGTACAGTCCACGACCCTCAGCACCAGCCTTCTCCCGCACCAGCAGCTTCCACAAAGACACCACACCCGTCTGAAATCATTACAAGACCTCAATAATAAAAAAAATTATTGATCCACAAAATTTTACAATTTGTTAGGACTCTGCCTCCTGTGGTAGGTGGGGGGGAGGACATGTGTTACAGGAGGTAGTGCCTTCTCTTAATCTAAGTCTTAAATAGGTACTTATTTATACAGTATGCTTGTATGTGTGTGTTTGTATTTGTGTGTATGTGTATGTGTTTTTATTTTTGGAACGAAGTTCCTTATCGCGCGTTGTGAAAGGGGGCTAGACGGAAAAAATTCTTACGAAAAGTTGTCACGACACTTTTTGCTATTGTAAGCTATTGTAAGCTGGGCGGCGTCGCATATTTCTCTGTCTGTCTCTCTCTCTTATAGAAAGCAAGCCAGATATTTTCATTTCTATTTCGCATTGAACAGTGTGGTGTCGCGACTTAAAAAAAAAATTAATTACAATTCCTTCACTAATTAATTGAAAGGAACTTCGTTCCATCCGGGTGTCCCAACACACCTCTCAAGTTTTTATTATTATTGTTTGTTTTATTTCAATGTTACTAATCCACTGTATACTTGGTGCTGGAGACCTAATTTTATTTTTCTTCCCCTTCTCACCCTTTCCTTATAAAGGAGAGTATTGAAATGGGATGGGAATTTGACATAGGAAGGGGAAATATTATTTTTCTGTGCGTCCCCTCCTCTATCAATTAAAGGTAGGCAAAGCATTTGTAGTTGCGGATGCCTATGGCTACCCATCAGGTTGTCGCTTACTCGTTTGCCTCCTTATGATATAAAAAAAACATCTAAGTTAAATCTCAGGTAGTACAAAAATATTAACAAATATATATTTACCTTATTCTCAGGCGTAAAGAATGTATATTTATTATTATTATCGTGCAGGAAGAACAACACATCCGTCAACACGATCACGAGTAATGTTTGCATTTTACTTCGTCCCTGCATCAGTGTTGCCACACCCTCGAATCTGAAAAAAAAAACAAATATTTTACTAAAACATACTAATCTTCAATGATATGTGTGAAGTCAACCAACCCGCACTTGGCCAGCGTGGTTGACTACGGCCTAGTCACCCCTAACTTGGGGTAGGCTCCGAGCCCCTCGGTGGGGACGTATAGTGAGCTGATGATGATGATACTAATCTTACTAATATTATAAATGCGAATGTTTAGATGGATGGATGGATGTTAGAAGGTATCTTCGGAACGGCTCAACGAAGTCAATGAAATTTGGTACATATGTAGAAAATAGTCTGAAAGAACACACAGGCTACTTGTTACGTTTTTTTTTAATTCCGCGCAGACGGAGTCGCGGGCGACAGCTAGTTTATCATTCTTTTTTTAAATTGTTACAAGAATGTGTCATCTCGTCCGCTGCAATACAACAAGCACACAGAACACAAGCCTTAAATTGAAGCTATTCCGTCTACAGTCTGATGAGTGTGTGTTCCGGAAGACTCATTTAAGTTCTCTTCCTTTCCCATCTTTTTCTTATAACGAAAGGATGGGTAGAGAAAGAGGATTTGGTGGTGGAGGGGATGCATTGGAAAGGAAAATTTTCTCTTTCAGTGCGTCTCATACATCCATCGTTTAAAGGTAGACAACGCATCTGTAATTTCAGATGTCTATGGGCAGCGGATGATTTCTGATGGCCACTTGTATGTCACCTTAATATATAAAAAAAAAATTGTTTGTTGTGTATGTTTCTGAAGTGGGTACATGACTAACTTGAGGCTCCTATTCCCGTGAAGTATGTCACTCTTCTTGAACTTGCGGCCGCGGTAGTGTGCGAAGGACTTGGCGTCAATGCGGTGGTACATCTCCAGCTTCCGGTCCTCTCGCTCCTTGGCCGCCACTTGGTTATCCACGTCCACTAATATCTCCTGCAAACATATATTTTATGTTACAATGTTCAAACAATGTCTTGCTTATCCGCCATATTTGTTTTGAGCTTTTCTGTATACTGTAAGGTGGGTAACAAGAAAGACGGAAGGAGGGCAACGCATCTGCGATTCCTCTGGTATTGCGGATGTCCATGGACGTCGATGAACACCTTGGTATTCCCGCTGCTCGTTTGCCCCCTTCTCTTATAAAAAAAAAAAGGGAGACACAAAAATAGAATATTCCCTTTCCTATACATCTTACCCATGATCCTAATATTAGCAATTAAAAATAGATTTTTTTTTTTAATTTAGAAAATATAAAAATGGCAACATTATACTGTTCTGCTCCCTTATTTATTAAAATGTTACTCTATTAAGATGACTTTGTTAGCGACTGTCATATTTACCTTAACACCGCACAAAGCTTTTTGCAACAGCTCCTTCTCAACAACATCATCACCCGCTGTCTTCAGCAGCGGCTCCAGCAGCAGTGGATACTTCGTCAGTCGCTGGGCCACGAACAATACGCATTCCGGAACACCCTGTACACACATATTACAGTTATAACCGTTTATAACAACATTCAAAGGTCAGGTTTTTTTATATTACAAGAGCAAGTGGCCACATGAATTCGCCGAAATGGCGAAGCGACCGCTGCCCATAGACATTCGCAATTGCAAATGCGTTGTCTACCCTCAATCTACGAAGGAGACGCACAAAAAGAGAATATTTAACCTTCCTACGCATCTCCTCCTCCATCAAATCCACCTCCCCTACCCATCCTTTCCTTATAAGAAAAGGGTAGGAAAGGGGACTAAAAATACAACTCCGGCAGGTAATAAAAAAACATATAACCGAAAGATAATAAAAAGGTTTTGAAGTATGAATTATTAGTTATCTCAGAATTACGCTCCTAGTTTATCGATTTTAATGATTTTTTTTTTTAAATAAATGCTGGATAAGCATTTAAATTTGATTAAAACATAACAGACCTTCAAGTGACTGATGTATATAGAAAACGAGACAAGTTTTTGAAAAAAGACACGAGTGTGAAAATTACAGTTAGATATGAACTTTATCTGTATAGAAATAGAGTGCAATATGTTACAACCTTCTTCCTAAGCAGCGGGTTCTGCTGACACTTGCGTATGAAGCGCGCGAGTCTCGGCTCCCGCGTGCAGCACTCCTTGAACACCTCCACAGCCTCGCGGTGACGGGAACAGAACTCGCCTGTAAACGAATAATAACTTTATAACTTAAGTAATAAAGACTATTTTCAGTCACTGGTTTAACTGGTGACTTTTTCTTATATTATGGCAAAGCAGGTTTAGTTTATTTATTTAATTTATTGTTTTAACCTTTATTATTATTATTATTATTATATTGTTTTTTACCCTTTTATTATTATTTATAAGTTTTTAACAAACTGTACATAGTGGAGTTTTACACAGTTTTTAACCAAAATAATTAGCTATAAGATTGATTGTATATAAAGTTTTTACATTTTTTTTTTTAAATAAAGAGAAACCCGCACCCCAGGTCCCTGACCCACACATGTTAGGGGACGAGAGGGCGGCATAGCGCAGCCCAAAAAAAAAAAAAAAATGGCGAAGCAAGCGTCCACTGAATTCTGAGAAATGGCGAAGCGACCGCTTACTTAGACATCTGGAATTGCAGATGCGTATGCTTGGGAAGGGAAAGAGAACTAAAATTACGCCTTCTATATGCACAATCATTAAACAAAACTCGGAATTAATTCCATTTGACGCCTATCTTCTGTGTAATCTTGGTATTGCACCTGTCGAGTCGGACAATTCTTGCAACAGATGTTGCCACTATTAAAACTTAAGTACATCACACAATTACCATAAGCAGCTTTCAATCTGTGATGTGCCGGATGTGCGAATGCATCAGCTAGTATATCAGCGATGGTGTTAACATTGGGGGCATGTTTCTGTCGCGCGCGCAGTCTTGCGAGCAACGCCGCGTGCAGTGACCATAGCTCGCTGAGTCGCGGGAACATGCGGGACACCTGCGCGGGAGTCACACCCCCAACACGTGACATGCCCTCCGCAAACATCTATACATTAATAACATAATAGTTTAGAGCAGTGGGTCTTTGGCTTTTTCAATGCGGCTCAAGTACAAATATCCAAGAAAGGCACAATAATATTTATATATAAAAAAAGGTAAAAAATGTCTAGGGTAGGCTCCGACCCTCTCGTTAGGGACATATAGTAAGGTGATGATGAAATTAAAATCACACTAATATTATAAATGCAAATGTTTAGATAGATGTATGTTTGAATGTATCTCCGGAACGGTTCAATGGATTGATGAAATTCGTCACAGATGTAAATTGTCTTTTTATTTAATTCTGGATGGAGTTGCGGGCGACAGCTAGTTATTCTATAAGTCGAGAACATGTATAAGTTAAAAGATAGATAGGTATTTAAATTTTTATACTGTTGTTAATATAAAGTGTAATAAAAGTTTACTAAACAAGCCAAGATTTTATTGCCATTTTTTTAAATTGGGTCTTTGGATAATAATTTACAAAAATCTACAAATATTAAAAAAAAACATAGAAATACATCGAGATTACGTAAACTGTAAAACGTTAAATTCTATAAATGACCGCCATTACGATATTAAATTTTTATTTTGTAAAAATTGTGAGATAAAGAAAAATACTATTGTATATTATCAGAGCTGGGCATTAACTCGTTAATCCGTTAATCGTTAATTAACGAAGTTAACATTTTGCTTAACGATTAACTTTTAAGTTAACTTCAAAAAGTGTTAACGCTTTTGTTAACTTCCGTTAAACTCAACTTCCGTTAATCGTTAAATTAGAAACTTGGAGACGTGCTGTCATTTTGTTTAAATTACGTGCCACGCCACGCTCGTAAGTTCAATTATGTTGGGCGACTGTCGGCGACTCGAATGGTGAACGAACGAGTTGATAATTGATATATGTGAAGTTCGCGTGCAAGTGTGATGCATCAGAGCATCCGGGAAAGACGCGACCAACAGCACAAAATCAAAAGAAGGTTCGAAATAGTATATTTCATAACGAGTATATAAAAGCACGAGTATGTAATAGTCCACATTCCGAACGCTCTTTGTCCCTGCAATACGCCACTTTTTGAGCAACTGTATTAAAAACACTTTTTACTCATGCTTTTTCTTTACTTTTCCAAACTCGTGCGTTCTCTTTCCCAACTGTCAAAATAATGTCTATTAAAAAGAAAAAACCAACCACGAAGTTTTTACAAAAAAAAAAATCGTTGAAGTTTTATCCTGATTTGTTACAATATCAGATTTAATGATTTGATTCAATGAATTAGGTTGGTTTAATTTTATTTCATCTCATTAAATTTCATTTTCGTTTCATATCAATAAAAATAATCTACTGAAGACTTGGCTGTTTGGGCATAGTTCCCTTTGCCTACCCAGAATGGGTGAAGAAAACAAAAAAAATCTCTGTTTGTATTCTTTTTCGGTTATCGCTATTTTCCAAACATATTAGTTAGTTGAGTTTATTGTGTTTTTACTTTTATATTAAATTGCTTCATTTTTTCGCAACTGTATTAAAAATAGTTGTTTAGTACATGGGCGGAACTGTCATTACAACTTGTGACAACTGTCAACCCTCACCTTAGGCTTCGCCTCGGGTCGGGTAGACATTTGTCGGAACAGTTTGCAATGACAGGCTTTCTGCACTCGTAATGAAATATACTATAATGCATTCATACTTGTCTCTTATACTAATGTTTTATAGAATTAAGATTAATTTTTATTAATTTTATACTAATTAAAAATATTTTTTATAATTAAAATAATCAAATTAATATTTTAAACAAGTGTCGCCACAATAAGTGTGAAATTAGTATGTATATGTATATGTAATTTTGGTATGGTTAACTGTTAACGATTAACTTTAACTTGCGTTAAATTTTCCAGAATTTAACGCTTTAACGATTAACGAAGTTAAATTTTTTATTAACGAATTAACGATTAACGAAGTTAACTTTTCAATTAACTGTGCCCACCTGTGTATATTATGTAAACCATAGGAATATAAAATTGAAAAAAAAAATATGCATGCGAAGTTAAAAAATCATACCTTCTGCATTAATCTGATAGTTAAACAATGATGTTTTTCTGTCAGGATTAGTTCGTAGATGTGTTCTTGACGTTTTGTTTCTCTTTCACCCAATGATCTATAAATTACAATATAAATGCATTTGAATAAATAAATCTAGAAAAAACACTACTAAAAAAAAATTATCTTAACGCGAATTACATTAAAATAAGTCGTACTGAAATTGCTAAGTGCTATTAAATAGTCATAATAATGTACAAACTTGGCGAGTCCCTTTGGCGCGCCCGCTGCCCAGGTATCCGGCTCGGTGGCACCAAGTCCAAGTAACACCGCCTCTTCACCCAGCTGGTCTGCAGTCAGGTACACTTCAGGCCATTCTGTTGCACCCGCGTCGTCTGATGCACTGCAATACAAAGTTAACATTCACTTATAACTGTGTAAAAAAAACTTCGTAAGTCTATTCTTTCTTCCAGACTATGTTCTACATCTGTTAAATTTCATCGAGACTCGTCAAGTCGTTTTGGAAATACGTAAGATAAAACATTCATACACCTATCCATCCAAACTTTCCCAAAAAATGTATCTGGAAAATACACTTCTTTAAAGGTTATACTTACTTGCTCTGATCGTGTTTATGGTCTGAACCGTCTTTGTCATCTGCGTACACGCTCGTACTGCAAACATTTATACTAACTTGTAAAATAATTCAATAAATTATATTATATTAGTACACACAGAATATTATATAGTACTTAAATTTTACTGGCATTTTTACTGTGGGTTTTTGAGACCAAAATCCCTGTTTAAAACATATTGTTATCTCTGTTTTTCCAAAGATAATGACAGAGATGACGATATGATTACAGAGATTTGCCTCTCAGAAACCAACGGTTAATAATTCTTTTTTTAAGTCAATATTTATTGAATTTTAGAAAGCCCACAATCAAGTGACATCAGCTCAAAGTAAGAGCATTATTGCAAAATTCTATTATTAAAAATATTATATACTCTATAAGTTATTCTGTGTGACTGTACATTTAATATGAAATATTTAAAAGGTACAGACAGGGTCAGAATTCATCCGACGTAACAAATGTCACAATAGGTCACAAATACAAATATCCATCAAAATCACTTTGAAAAAAAAAATCCTACCACTTTATTAAATTCTATTAACAATTTATCTCAGCGAAGCCTAAATTATAATAACAAGCGAAAGACTTTCACAATTTTATAACAAACACAATTTCATGCAGAATTTGATTCAAAGAAAGATCCGCTTTCAATATTAAATACCACCTAAGACAAAGAGCTAAATAGGAGGTAAACTAAGACGATAAAGGAGGAATAATGTTCCCTAAACAAAAACATATTGACATCACTTTTGTTCCATTTGAAAAAAACAGAGATATATTTTAGACAGGTATTTCAACTTAAACCTATAATTATCTTCTGTTTTAATAATTATTTAATTTAATAAATTTGAATTATTTCATACTACACATTTTTAAAATGGTCCTGGTCCTTCGAGTCAGACGCTTCAAAACTTAACATAAATAAGTAAAGATAACACTTTATTTTAAATCAAAAAACATCTCCTATTTAACTCTTATATTCTAATGCCAATCGTAAAAATAAAACACTTCAGCAAAACCAATAATAATCTGAACGCCAACCAAAATCTACGACAACATTATTCTCAAGAGAAACTTCAAACTACCTCCATAATAGATAGAAAGATACACAAGTAAGGCGTTGTGGATGATTCGAGAACGATCTAGAAGAGTTTCTGTTGAACAAAATGTACGATGAATCGACGCCGAAACTGTTGGTGATTTTAGGAAACGTTTTGATTATGTATTTAAAAGGAAATGTATCTGCGGTTTATTTTATTTTTGGTTTATTTTTTTTGATTACACCCGCTTTGGCTAACTTATTAAAACAAAATACCTAAAATTTAGATACCTTAGGAAACTTTTATGCAGTAATTTTGATCAAAGTTGATACAAATGTAAATAAAAATTTCAAAAAATGACAAAAAACGACAACTTTGAAAACAAATGACAAGCGAAATAAAAATCATTTCAAAATCAACCTATATTGATAAAAACCTAACGGAGAAAAAAAACAATCCGAGAGTTACCAGGAGTACAGAACCACGTCGTAGGTGACAGAACAGAGAGAGAGAGAGAGACAGAGACAGAACTATGGCGGTGAATGTGCGGATGAGAGAGACAGAGGCATTCCCGCAAACTTACTGCACGCCGAGCTTGGTCGCGACGCGCCGCCACGGCGAGTAGCACCCCGTCGACTGCTTCTTGCTGTGTGCGCGCGAACACGAACACACGTGTACATAGGTGTGCGTTTTTATACGAGTCTGTGTGCGTGCGCGGCGTAAACGGTACTCGCAAATGTGACTCCTTGCTACTCATATTCGCCTAGTACTTTCATAAATATTTTAACAGCCAATCACTTTTGCAAGTCTCCGTATAACCACTTTTTTACTCTATCATACCAAATACCGCCTTAATAGGCGTGTTGGATCTTCAAACACATCAAATGTGTCGTCGAGAAAAAACTAAAAAAAACAACAAACAACAAAAGAAAAAGAAGAAAATAGCTTACCGAAAACATAGCAGTCACAAAAAAAAATGAATAGCCAGAAATAAGATTAAAAAATTGGCAATGATACAAAGCAAAGTTAAAAGTATTGAAGAAACAATACAAAATAGACCAAAATCCGCGTATAGTGTGGCATACTTGTGTATCTTCATATAAATACCATTTAATTAAAAAACGACGTCCACCGCAGACCAAAATCAACCCTTTGCTCGCAAAATCCAAAGGAATCTCGCATATTATCGCACGCAACACAAATCACAAAATAATGCTTTAACGTAAAACCTTTTTGGAGCATCCTGGAGCGCCTGACATTTAAAAAGCAGCAAAATATATGCCATACAAAATTCAAACTTCTAAAGCATGGGTCGTGTCTTCTTTATGATTTTTTTTATCATACATATCATAATTTAAATTCATTTTTGCAGTTAAATACAAAGGAATTGGGCTGACCTGTTAGCATTCTGCGACTGACCAGAGACTGAGCTACGTTTGCTGCTTTTGCCGCTACTTGTGCTAAGCGACTTGCCCACCGATGTCTGTAAAAATAACAAAAAAAAGTTCAACAAAAGCTCTTGGACTATAGACTCTTAGACTTAATAGTATATTTAATTCTAGTGTAAAGGCAATATTTCTCAAAATACTTCTATTTAATAATAAATATATACTTGACCTACCTTTGAAGACTTTGGTTTATTGCATTCCACGATATAATCTTTGCAGACGTTTTGATGAACTGTCATAGTACAATCTGAAATGATATATTTAAAAAATAACAAAATAACTTGAGAGGTGTGTTGGGACACCCGGATGGAACGAAGTTCCTTTCGATTAATTAGTGAATGAATTGTAATAATTTTTTTTTAAGTCGCGACACCACTCTGTTCAATGAGAATTAGAAATGAAAATATCTGGCTTGCTTTCTATAAGAGAGAGAGAGACAGACAGAGAAATATGCGACGCCGCACAGCTTACAATAGCTTACTATAGCAAAAAGTGTCGTGACAACTTTTCGTAAGAATTTTTTCCGTCTAGCCCCCTTTTCACAACGCGCGATAAGGAACTTCGTTCCAAAAATTATATTTAAAAAAGAGTACAACAAAAAAAGTTCAGTTACGCAAAGCACTAACTTTCACAGTAGAGGGCGGGCTTGTCGCCGACTGCGCGCGCGCACCAGTCGCAGTGCCCGCCCGTGCCTGCCGCCTGCCACACGTGCACCGCCTTACGGGATTTGTCCTGGGTTATTTCATGCAAATATTTAAAATTAGAGTGAATTTTAAGAATAATGCATAATATTTATTTATCAGAGATATAAAATTATGAAAACGTTTTTGTTAAAGTTATCAAAATCTGACAAACAAATGTTATTTTTAACTGTTAGACATTTTTATTTGAATGTTTAAAAGGAATTTTGAACAATTATACCTCATTTTTTTATAAAATATGGCGACATAAGGTTGACAGCCAAAAATAATAAATGTTTAATGTGAACATACCTTTTTCTTTCTAAAGAACAAACTTCCTCTCTTTCGTCTCTTTTCGGCATGATGATCGAACGCAGCCCTGTGCCAAAACATAATCACCTTTACAGTCCTCATAAATTACAGTTCAATTTCTAATGTACTATTATTATGCCTATTAAATAAAATAAAAATTGGTGAAAAACACACAATTAAGCAAAGCTGTGCTAAAAATCATGCTGATTTTATCGTAATAGTATTTAAATAAGAATTTACCTTACAATTTAATATGTCATTCGTTTTAAAATTGTAGTTGGTATTTGCACCATAAGTTTTAGACCCGAAAGAGAAACACAGTAAATTGATCCCTATTACAACATACATAAAACTCACTGTTCTAAAAATGTAAGTCGATCCAATCCGAGATGTTCTTGGTGTGTGTTGTTCCTTCTGCCGGGCAGTTGATTGGTGCCCTCAGTCTGTACCGACAAGTCTTCGTCGCTCTCCGTCTCGCTCGCACCACCGGTTGACAAGCTACCACCGAGCGAGAGGTACAATGCCTTTCGAACGTTCTAGACTATCCATGTGTATGCTAAAGTCGACTTTATGTATATGACAATAAAGTCGCTAACGGCGTATTTAACGCTATCTATTTTGTTTTTAAAAATTGCCACAATGAGGTGTGCTAAAAACAACCAGTAATAGTAATCTACTGGTAAGTGCAGAAACAAATTATATGCATACAATGCAACAAAAACTTCACACATGCACAGATAAAATATTTAAATTAAATTAAAAACATAAATCACCTTAGACTCATATTCATTAAACTGTCCCAAAAAGGAACGTTATATTTACTAAATACCTTGGTTGGTCAAATCAAGTATAATTATGTGTTTGTTCAATGAAGTATTTAAGGCGACAGTTTAATGAAGGCCTATTCAAACAAATATGTCATGCATACTTATGTAACATTAATCTCTGAATTTGTCGACTCTTTCTCCTCTTGTTACTTTGAATAGTATATAATATACAGTGTTTTGTATACTACTTCAGAAGTGTATGAACTTTTTGATTAAACTTAAATATTATTCGAATATTAGGTGTGCGTATACACATGAACGTAATGTTCGTTTGTGTAGGTGTGTGTGTACATAATGTGCGTACAGTTGTACGTGTGTGTAAGTGTGCGTGTACGTAATGTGCGTACAGTTGTACGTGTGTGTAAGTGTGCGTGTACGTAATGTGCGTACAGATGTACGTGTGTGTAAGTGTGCGTGTACGTAATGTGCGTACAGTTGTACGTGTGTGTAAGTGTGCGTGTACGTAATGTGCGTACAGATGTACGTGTGTGTAAGTGTGCGTGTACGTAATGTGCGTACAGTTGTACGTGTGTGTAAGTGTGCGTGTACGTAATGTGCGTACAGATGTACGTGTGTGTACGTGTGCGTGTACGTAATGTGCGTACAGTTGTACGTGTGTGTAAGTATGCGTGTACGTAATGTGCGTACAGTTGTACGTGTGTGTAAGTGTGCGTGTACGTAATGTGCGTACAGTTGTACGTGTGTGTAAGTGTGCGTGTACGTAATGTGCGTACAGATGTACGTGTGTGTACGTGTGCGTGTACGTAATGTGCGTACAGTTGTACGTGTGTGTAAGTGTGCGTGTACGTAATGTGCGTACAGATGTACGTGTGTGTACGTGTGCGTGTACGTAATGTGCGTACAGTTGTACGTGTGTGTAAGTGTGCGTGTACGTAATGTGCGTACAGATGTACGTGTGTGTAAGTGTGCGTGTACGTAATGTGCGTACAGTTGTACGTGTGTGTAAGTGTGCGTGTACGTAATGTGCGTACAGATGTACGTGTGTGTACGTG
The DNA here is from genome assembly GCF_912999745.1 of Papilio machaon. NCBI lineage: Eukaryota > Metazoa > Arthropoda > Insecta > Lepidoptera > Papilionidae > Papilio > Papilio machaon. Next base: position 2,040,652 of record NC_060010.1, read on the forward strand.
TGCGTGTACGTAATGTGCGTACAGTTGTACGTGTGTGTAAGTGTGCGTGTACGTAATGTGCGTACAGTTGTACGTGTGTGTAAGTGTGCGTGTACGTAATGTGCGTACAGTTGTACGTGTGTGTAAGTGTGCGTGTACGTAATGTGCGTACAGATGTACGTGTGTGTACGTGTGCGTGTACGTAATGTGCGTACAGTTGTACGTGTGTGTAAGTGTGCGTGTACGTAATGTGCGTACAGATGTACGTGTGTGTACGTGTGCGTGTACGTAATGTGCGTACAGTTGTACGTGTGTGTAAGTGTGCGTGTACGTAATGTGCGTACAGATGTACGTGTGTGTACGTGTGCGTGTACGTAATGTGCGTACAGTTGTACGTGTGTGTAAGTGTGCGTGTACGTAATGTGCGTACAGTTGTACGTGTGTGTAAGTGTGCGTGTACGTAATGTGCGTACAGATGTACGTGTGTGTACGTGTGCGTGTACGTAATGTGCGTACAGATGTACGTGTGTGTACGTGTGCGTGTACGTAATGTGCGTACAGTTGTACGTGTGTGTAAGTGTGCGTGTACGTAATGTGCGTACAGTTGTACGTGTGTGTAAGTGTGCGTGTACGTAATGTGCGTACAGATGTACGTGTGTGTACGTGTGCGTGTACGTAATGTGCGTACAGTTGTACGTGTGTGTAAGTGTGCGTGTACGTAATGTGCGTACAGATGTACGTGTGTGTACGTGTGCGTGTACGTAATGTGCGTACAGTTGTACGTGTGTGTAAGTGTGCGTGTACGTAATGTGCGTACAGATGTACGTGTGTGTACGTGTGCGTGTACGTAATGTGCGTACAGTTGTACGTGTGTGTAAGTGTGCGTGTACGTAATGTGCGTACAGTTGTACGTGTGTGTAAGTGTGCGTGTACGTAATGTGCGTACAGTTGTACGTGTGTGTAAGTGTGCGTGTACGTAATGTGCGTACAGATGTACGTGTGTGTACGTGTGCGTGTACGTAATGTGCGTACAGATGTACGTGTGTGTACGTGTGCGTGTACGTAATATGCGTATAGTTGTACGTGTGTGTATGTGCGTGCAGTGATGTACTCACGCGTTGGCAGGTGGCGCGGGCTGTGCGGGCTGCACTGCGGCGACAATGCTGGGGGTGGAGACAGACTTCTGCAGCGGGAGACGCGCCGCCAGCCGCCCGCCGCTCACCGCCGCGCCGCCGCCCGCAGCGCGCAGAGCCAGCGTCACCTTCTCGAAGTCTTTCTGTTATACAAATTGAAGACAGACGTCAAGTGGAAGTAATACCAAGTACAATCTGATGAGTGTGGTGCCGGAGGATTTAATTTAGTCCTCTTTCCCTTCCAACCCTCTTCTTATAAGGAAAGGATGGGAAGGGGAGATGGATTTGATGGAGGAGGAGATGCAAAGGAAGGTTAAATATTATTTTTTTGCGCGTTGCCTCCTTCGTAGATTGAGGGTAGGCAACGCATCTGCAATTGCGAATGTCTATAAGCAGCGGTCGCTTCGCCATTTCGGCGAATTCATTTGGCCGCTTGCAAATTTACCACCTTGTAATATAGAAAAAAACAAATACACAAAACACTTTATTATACCTTGTCTATTTACTTTAAAACTCAAACCTATGAAGTATCAAATTCTTCACATATGAAATGTAATACAATGAAAACAATAATAAATTAACAATTATAGAACAGAAGTAAATTCCCTATGAACCTTTTTATTACTAAGCGATAGAATAAAAAATACAACATTTCCATGCCACAATTTACGAATAAGAGTCCTGCAGTTATTCGCTTAGTGGAAAAGGAGTTTAAGGTGAATTTAGTGTTCACATATCAAGTTGTACTCACAGCTAAGTCATTATCATTGAGTGAGTGTGTGGAGTGTCGCACGGGGCGCGGCACCTCGCTCTCAGACTCCATTGATGATAGAGAAGCGCTGTGCCCATTCAGATTACTGACAAACATTACATAACAGTATAATTATTTGTTCTGAAAATCCAATATATATCCAATTATACACATAAGTCATGTATATAATACTGGTAGACTATACTAGGCATAATAATAATAACAATCCAATCAGGTAATAATAACGAAGTAACCCTAGTTACTCTTAAACGAGGTTTAGGCTAAGCGCCATCTGCACCCGGCCACCTCAAGCCCGGTGAAAATGCCTCTTCAAGACAAACAGTGACTACTCAGTCACAAAAAAAATACTAGGCATACATAAATTACTATTGCTAAGCTCTATATAGAGCTATATTAAAACTATTTGTTAGAATTCATTCGTTGTTCAGATATTCCTGGTTTTATATCAACTGCTACATACTACTTTTGCTTTTATGATTTCTAATTTATATATTAACTAGCTTTTACCCGCGACTCCGTCCGCGCGGAATAAAAAATAGAAAACGGGGTAAAAATTATCCTATGTCCGTCTCCTGGTTCTAAGCTACCTGCCCACCAATTTTCAGTCAAATCGATTCAGCCGTTCTTGAGTTATAAATAGTGTAACTAACACAACTTTCTTTTATATATATAGATAATGAAATTGCATTTTTTCTCTCTATCGTTACTTATGTCTCTAATGTGGCCATAATGGATCCGATAATATGGAACATTACATTGCAGTATACTACAGAAGGGATTTGTACTAATTATTTTTAATAATGCCCTACAAAGTTTACAAAGTCCCTGCACAAAACACAATTTTAGTTATCAGGGGAACATAAAGTAATACAGGGGCGAGAAACACAAACATCCCTTCGCAGTCGACCCACCTGTAGTATTACTAAGTAAATCTTACTTAACCACGATCAGATATAAACTTTGAATTTTTATTACCTTCTCTGTCGCCTAGCGTCAGGTGGCTTAGCGCCGGGCTCAAGCGCAGCCCAAGAGCTGCGCCGGCCCTCGTCACGTCTGTCCCACCCCCAGCCGCCCCAACCACCCCATTGCCGCGCATCCCCTGGAACAATACAAAATTACAATGTTATTAAAAAAACACTTATAACTTAATGCTCTACATTTTATTTTGACTCTGCTAAGCTAAGAAAACTTTGCCATACCACATAACATTGCAAAGAGAATGTGAGGAAGGTTAGATTACAACATTTTTTTATATTAGGTCCTTACATATGAAATTGGCGTTTTTCGTACTGGCCACTTTAATCACGAATGTCTCCTCTTTGGTAAGGAATTCCAAATTCAAATTTGTACAGCTATAGACTCATGTATTTGTGGTTCGATGACCGTCATTCATTTGTTTTTTTTCTTCTGTTTTTTTTCTGTTTGCGTCACTCATTTTACAAAATGGAAAACTTAAAATATCGCATTATTTACGAGTACGAGTTCCGCCGTGGTACTAGTGCTGCGGAAACGACTCGAAGGGTGAATGATGTGTATGGCGGTCGTGTTGCAAAAGAAAACACAGTTCGTTTTTGGTTCCAACGTTTTCGTTCTGGAAATTTCGATCTGCAGAACAAGCCCCGTGGACGGCCTGAGACTCAAGTTGATAATGAAGAGTTGAAGGCTATTGTGGAAGCGGATCCATCGCAAACCACGTCCGAGTTAGCTGCAGGCTGCGATGTTAGTTGTTACGAATTGCTTCGTTAATCTTTGACATTTCATACTCTTTGTCGATGCTTTCTGTTCGCGTGCCTTTCTCTTCCCTTTCCGACTTCTGTTACAACAGACAACAGTGTAAAAACGTGTTACAAATAAATCAATTGCAAGAAACAGACTTTTATTCAAGAAACTAATGTTAAAACATAACATTTTTGGTCCTTCGAGCTTTCAAGAGTACCGTGAGTGCAATATCACAATTTATTATTGTATATTAATTTTTTCGACAACGCCGACTACAATAAAAAATGGCGACACAAGAAGATGGTGGCGAAAGAAATATCTTAGACAATTTAAAAGTACAAAGAAGTTCCATCAAAGGAAAACTTACTCGCATATATAATTATATACAAAATTACGATCTTACAAATAATATATATGAGATTAAAGCAAGACAATCGGAAGTTGATAGAATTTTCCAGAAGTTTGACGAGGTGCAATCCAACATTGAACTTTTTGATTATGAAGATACAACTCGGAACGAACAAGAACGTAGCAGCTTCGAAAATAAATACTTCAGTGTAAAAGCAAGAATAGAGGAACTACTATGCGGACCCATTGTGCAACCAAATACATCAAACATTTATGATCGTCTTAGCTCCAATACGAATTCAGACTACAGAAAACCCAGGGTAAAACTACCGCAGTTAGAGCTGCCGAAGTTCGACGGTGATATAAGACAATGGCCTGCATTCAAGAACATTTTCATGGCCTCCGTGGATAATGCTGACATACCAGTCGTGAATAAGCTACAATATCTGAAAACGGCATTAACTGGAGAAGCTGCTGGTCTTATATCTTCACTACTAATTACTGAAGAGAACTATGTCAGGGCTCTAGATATCCTCAACCAAAGGTATGAAAACAAAACTATAATTGTTAATTTCCATTTGAAAGCTATTACAAACTTTACTACTATAACTAGATATAATCTAAAAGAATTTCTTGTCACATTGCAGCAAAGTTTAGATTCTTTAAAAGCTATAAATTTACCTGTCAACAGTTGGGATGCTTTATTAGTATTCTTAATATCTCAAAAATTAGATAACTCATTGCGTGCTGCATGGGAATTGAATAGGAAAGAAAACACTATTGCTAGTTTGGGTGAGCTACTTGAGTTTATGAATGGTCGTAGAACTGCCTTTGAATTAATAAATGATAAATTTCATGAAAAACATGGTTCAAAATTATCTTATGTTGCCTCTGTTGAAGTTAATACATCTTGCATATTATGTAAAAAACCACATTATCTGTATAAATGTCCAAATTATCTTGAATTACCAGTACATGATCGTATAGAATTAATTAAATCTAAGTCTTTGTGTTATAACTGTTTACAGCCTTACCAAGTTAAACATAAGTGTTCAAAATATAAATGTCAAATGTGTCGTGGTAGACATCACACCTCTATACATTATGAGAAAACTCAACAGGTTAGTCATGCTTCAATGAATGTGTGTGACAACCAACAAACATATTCTCTACAAAATGCTACTCCAATAGGTACACCTAACACTAATACTAACATTAATTACTATCACATGCAACCACATGCATCTAACTTACAATCACAAAATGTGACATCTAATCAAACATCTCTTTTACATGAAAATACTAATACTACTTCTACTGTATTAATGTCTAACACTAATAAACAACAAATATTGCTTTCTACAGCTATTGTGCAAATACAAGACTCTTTGGGCAAGTGGGTGAACGCGCGAGCTCTTTTGGATGCTGGGAGCCAGGTAAACATTGTTACCCACAGACTAGCCTCTGCTTTGCGACTTAATTTCCAGTATGATGCTTGTGTCATACAAGGTGTTGGCAACAGTCATTCTCAATCACAAGTTAGTATCAATACAAATATTTCATCTCATTACAATGATTACAAAGCTAATCTCACATTTATAGTGATGGACAATATTGCAGTGCCATTACCTCATAACTATATACCCACACATACATGGCACATTCCACCTAAGGTGACAAATACTCTTGCTGATCCTACATTTTTCATACCCAGCACGGTTGATCTACTCATTGGGGCAGAACTATTCTATTCATTATTATTAACAGGCCGAATAAAACTTGGTTCACATTTACCTTTCTTAATAGAGACTATATTTGGATGGGTTGTTTCTGGTGCATATATTCCAGATACTCAACAACTTACAAACAACTGCATAACACATATTAGTATGCATCTATCTTATAACTCTACAGACAAATTACTTCAGGCCTTTTGGGAACAGGAGGAGTTGCCTCAAAAACAATTACTCTCCCCTGAAGATAAATATTGTGAAAACCTATTCACATCTACTACTATACAAGACAATAATGGCAAATACATAGTAGATTTACCGATACTATCTGAAAAGCTCAAAGAGCTAGGTAATTCTTTCAAAACTGCTTATTGTTGCTTACTTAAACTTGAGTCAAGATTTAACAAAGATGCTAGCCTACACAAAAAATACAAAGCATTCATTAATGAGTTTTTAGAGCTTGGACATGCACACTATATTGAAAACTTCTCATCATCAGATGAACATGCTTATTACATGCCTCATTTTCCTATCATAAGACCTGAGAGTGTTTCTACAAAATTACGCACAGTATTTAATGCCAGTGCTAAGACATCTAGTGGTTTATCGCTTAATGATATTCTATATGAAGGTCCTAACATTTACAATGATATATTTGATATAATACTTTGCTTTCGACTTTATAAATATGCTTTCATTTGTGATATTGTTAAAATGTATAGAAATATCTGGGTTAATCCTAAATTTACAGCCCTACAGAGAATTTTATGGCGGAATTCAAACACAGAACCATTGAAATGCTTAGAACTAAAAACTGTTACATATGGTACTAAGAGCGCTCCTTTCCTTGCTTGCCGCACAATGCAACATTTAGCTGATAAATACATAAACACTCATAAGCTAGCTGCAGAATGTATAAAGTCTAGTTCTTATATGGATGATTATTTATGTGGTGCTCAGTCCGTGGAGCAATGTGTAGAATTATGTACTCAGCTCATTGACTTATTGAGTAAAGCTGGTTTCGAATTGCATAAATGGTCAACTAATCATTCAGAGATATTATCACATGTCTTAAAGTTAGATTGTACACAAACTGAGAACAATTCTTACAACTTTTTATCTCACACCCCAGTCAAAACTCTTGGTTTACAGTGGATACCTACTAAAGATGTACTTCAACTTTCCATTCCTAATTCAAGTGACAACTCTCAATGTACCAAAAGGAATGTTTTATCTCAAATTGCACAAATATATGATCCTATTGGTTTACTATCTCCAACAATTATATTAGCAAAAATATTAATGCAAGATATTTGGAAACAAAATATAGATTGGGATTCTTTAATTCCTCAAGAATTGTTGGAAATTTGGAATATGTTCATTTCACAATTACATTCTTTAAAAGATATACAGATTCCTAGATATTACTTTTCTGATATTCCTACAGATATCATTTTGTTAGGGTTCAGTGATGCTTCACAGAAAGCCTATGGAGCATGTTTATATTTAAGAGCAACTTATCCTAACAAAGAGATTACATGTACTTTAGTAACGGCTAAGTCTAAAGTTGCACCTATTAAAAAGCAACAGTCAATCCCTAGACTAGAATTGTGTGGAGCACTACTTTTAGCTCAGTTAACTAACAGATTTTTAGATACAACTAAAAATAAAATCAATATTTCATGTATATATTTATTTACAGATTCTTCAATTGTATTAAGTTGGATAAAATCACCATACAAACATAAACATGACACATATGTTACCCATAGACTCATGCTTATCATTAATACTACACAGGGTGACAACTGGTATTACATTAATACTAAACAAAATCCAGCTGACTTAATTACACGAGGTGTCATGCCAAATGCACTTCCATCATGCTCTTTATGGTGGAGTGGACCTTCTTGGTTAACACAAGACCAAACATTGTGGCCTATCACTGCAAATATACCTGAAAATGATAGTCAAAAAGTAATTGATTTGTCAACAACTAAAGTGGTAAATATTTGTACAAAAATAACTATTAATTACTCATTCTTCTATGATCACTTTTGTAAGATCTCTAATTTTACTCGCTTAACTAGGTCAGTAGCATATATATTTAGATTCATATATAATTTAAAAAACAAAACTAACAAACACATTTCTTATTTATCAGTCTCTGAACTCAAACATGCACATAATTTTATCATTCAAACATCACAACATCAGTCATTCCCAAAAGAAATTAGCGAATTACAAAATGCTCAGAATAATAATACACAGTCAGATCACATAAGCACACATAAATTATACACATTTACTTCTAGCCCTATCAGAAACTTAAATCCTTTTTTAGATGAAAATCATTTGTTAAGAGTGGGAGGGCGCATTCAGCACTCAGACATACCATATAGTCAGGCACACCCTATTATATTAGCTGCTAAAAACCACATAACTACATTAATTGTACGTCATTATCATCTCAAATTACTTCATGCGGGAGTTCAAAACACATTATACAACATAAGGCTCACTTACTGGCCAATACATGGTAGACGTGAAGTTAAGAAATGTATTCACACATGTGTAAGATGTACTAGGTACAGAGGAACAGTCTGTGGACAACAAATGTCAAACCTACCAACTCCTAGGGTTACATTAACTCGTGTTTTCACGCACGTAGGAATAGATTTTAGTGGTGCTGTTTCCATCAGAAACACTATGGCTAGAAACTGCAGATATTTAAAAGGATATATTTGTTTGTGTGTTTGGCTACTAGGGCAATTCATTTAGAATTAGTGACAGACCTGTCATCTCAAGCTTTTATATGTGCTTTAAAGAGGTTTATATTTAGACGAGGATTGCCTACTTGTTTGTATACAGATAATGCAACGAATTTCAAGGGTGCAAAATCTGAACTTCATGATCTTTATAAAATGTTTAAAAATGACAAATGTTATAGTGAAATAACCGATTTTTGTGCTTCTAATAACATAGAGTTCAATTTTACTATACCGTTAGCTAGCCATATGGGTGGTATTTACGAAGCAGGTATAAAATCTGTTAAGTCACTACTTAAGAGATATTTGTTTACTACTAAGTTAACATATGAATTACTTTACACTGTATTAGTGCAGATAGAAGGAATATTAAATTCCAGACCTTTGTATCCTATCACGGATTTGCCAAATGATTTAACTTGTCTAACACCGGCTCATTTTATCATAGGTACAGCTATAACAGACTTACCTGAGCCTAATTTACTAGAAATAAATGAGTCTAGACTTAATATTTACAAAAGAATAATACAATTAAAACAGAGATTTTGGAAACAATTCTATTTCAGTTATTTATCAGAGTTACAAACTAGAAACAAGTGGTTAAAGATTCATAATAATTTAAATATTGGAGATTTAGTAATAATTAAAGATGAAGTTACTCCCCCCACATTTTGGCCTCTAGGCAGGGTAATTTCTACCAAAATGAATAAAACGGATGGCCTTATCAGGTCAGTTGTTATCCGTACTTCTAAAGGAGACTATGCTAGACCTATTCATAAGTTAATTTTGTTACCTACTAGAACATAAATTTAAATCTACTTAGAAGCTACTTTAATTTTTTTGTTACTTAGTTACTAGTGTTATGTTATGATTACTACTTCTATTATTATAATTGATTTGCTACAAAAGTGTAAAGAATACTTACCTTGTGTGTACATCATACTTACCTTGTTAACTATTAATACTATTACTTAAATAATGTAACTACTAGATTCTATTGTGTTATTTTAGAGTTATATAATCTCACTATTTGTAAAAAGGGCGAGAATGTTACGAATTGCTTCGTTAATCTTTGACATTTCATACTCTTTGTCGATGCTTTCTGTTCGCGTGCCTTTCTCTTCCCTTTCCGACTTCTGTTACAACAGACAACAGTGTAAAAACGTGTTACAAATAAATCAATTGCAAGAAACAGACTTTTATTCAAGAAACTAATGTTAAAACATAACATTAGTGATAAAACTGTTTTAATTCACTTGAAGCAAATTGGGAAGATTAAAAAGCTTGAAAGGTACCTCACGAATTGACTGAAGCAAACCGGCAAACGCGCGTCGACTGTTGCGTTACATTACTAAACCGGCACAATAATGAAGGTATTTTAAACCGAATCATTACCTGTGATGAAAAATGGGTTCTTTACGATAATCGGAAGCGCTCAGCGCAATGGTTGGATCCTGGCCAGCCAGCCAAATCCTGCCCCAAGCGAAAATTAACCCCAAAAAAGTTACATGTAAGCGTTTGGTGGACTAGTGCCGGTATTGTTCATTACAGTTTTCTCAAATCTGGCCAGACTATTACGGCTGATGTCTATTGTCAGCAATTGCAAACCATGATGGAAAAGCTAGCGGCTAAACAACCTAGGCTGGTCAATCGCTCCACGCCACTGCTGCTTCACGACAACGCTAGACCACACACTGCGCAACAGACGGCTACTAAATTAGAAGAGCTTCAATTGGAAAGTCTAAGACATTCTCCGTACTCCCCGGACCTTGCTCCAACAGATTACCATTTTTTTCGAAATTTGGATAACTTCTTGCAAGGGAAAAAATTCAACTCCGATGGGGCAGTCCAAATCGCCTTCAAATATTTTATTGATTCCCGTCCGACTGTTTTTTTTAGTAAAGGGATCAATGAACTACCTATGAGATGGCAAAAGTGCATAGAAAATAATGGTTCATACTTTGATTAATTAAATATATTACATTAAAAAATATTCGATTTTTTGTTCCTCCCATACAAAACGCCAATTTCATATGTAAGGACCTAATATGTTATTGTTCTTTATTATAAAGCGGGACATGTTACGTGGGTACTCACCACTCCCCTTGCGGCTCTGTGGGTAGAAGTCGAGGTGTGTGGGGGACGAGCACTCGGGCTCGACCACACCATCTTTGCACAGCGACGGACAGGATGTGCTCAGACGGCTGTTACCAGTTGCCTGTCAAATGATCCATTCTTATTTTATCCATTTCGAGCCCTTCTGTATTCTTACGCATACCCTCTTTTTCTATCGATCTTCCTCCACCGCGGTTCACATTCCTCTTTTAACTAATTTATTTATTTATCAACTAACTTTACAGAACAGAACTAACTAGTCCAACTGTCTTTTTTACCCTTGTGACACTATCTGAAGAAATGTAAATCGGATTACGCCATTTTTACCATACATTTTCACATAATTCGAAATATACCAACAACACAACAAGCTCGTAACGGAGAAGTTAGAAATCACGGACTTCTATATGACACGGTCATACCACTCTCGCTTCTTCCACATTCATACATTTACGCATTCATACTCGTCGAAGCAATGTCCTAAGAGTGGATACCAATAGTGGTAGTGGCGCCGCTCGCATGCGCTGCACGGCCGCGTTTAGCCGCCTCAGCTGCTGCAGGCTGTCGTCCAACACGCCCGGGCTGTGCGGGGTTACGCTGATCGTCGGCACCTGGGTCATAAACTACGCCTGAAATTTAACTCCATACAAACACGATCATGATCATATTTGTAAGATTCATCACTTATTTATTTACACTCATAAAGGACTGTTCGACATGTGCCCTGATCAATATGAATTTGTAGGAAACAAGTTAATTTTGCTCCAAGCGCATTACCGTAGCAAACTAAATTCCAATTTCATATCAAGCATATTTCTGTTTCCCTTGGGTGATTATATGTTTCAGACGTTAATAAATAAGTCCGGATATTACACCTGTTACGATTATTGTCGTTTGTGGTAGAAAGGTAGTACAAATGTATTGTTCGCACCTGTGCCCTGGCGGCCGCCATGTTGTCGGGAGGCGTGGCTCTGGGCGCGTGTTCGGTCACCTCGTCCTCGCTGCTGTCAGAACGCGACTCCGAACTCCCACCGCCCTCGTCTGTAATTTATTAATTTAAATTTGATAAGGGACCAGCAACAAGAATAATAATCAAACGAAGCGAAATAGATGATAAATAAAAGGTAGGTATGTATCATGATTCATGCTATGGCCTCCAAGAAAACCGCAGAAAAGAGAAATGTATTTTTGCGTTTCGTCTGTGCATTTAATAACCAGAATTAAATACAAAAAAAAGCCACTGACTATGTTCAATACTACAAATATATTATGTATCATTGAATCGCAATTGCATTTTTTTAGAATAGATTTATTTAAACCACAAAAACATCTATAAGAATCCTATAAACAATTGCGCAAGCAAAATTCGCCATCTTTTTCAAATTTTAGTTACATGAGTATGCATGCATGCCTAGCATGAATATTTGTGACAATCACCTTCGTATCGTCATCGTCTTTTATATATAAAATTAGTATGAGATCTTTGGTGTACTTTAAAGTACACCAAATTGGGGCGCTGCACAAGTCAATGGTGATACTCTTGTCAAAAATATTCGTACTAGGCCCACTGATCGGAATATAAAAAGTTGTAGATACAAAGCTGTTTTTTTTTAATTGTTCAATTCCGAAATTATATTTTTTATTACCACTAAGTTAAAAAGCTATAGCATATTTATGCTATGAAAAAAGCATATTTGAGATTTTTCATTTCATTCATTTGCTTACAGATTACAAGGCAATAAAATTCAGAAGCGTTTCGGGAACAAGCCTCCAAATAGCCCATTTATCCTCGGATAACAATGCGGCATTACGCGAGGGTTGCCAAACGGAATGTAAACATTTCACCCCTTATTTACCATTGTCTGACCCAGTTATAGCCGGGTCAAGGCGCGTGACAATCCTGGCAAATAGCCAACTTATTTGACCCAAGTTGTACGATAAACAAAGATACGAGGGTCAATATAATTTGGTTTGTGAATCTGGTATAGACTGACAAACTTATCTGACCCGGTGGGCGGAAGTTAAACTAAACTATAGTTAACCTAAATTATAGTCGAACAAGGATATGTAATTGTATGAGAGAGGCGCTTCTGTCGCGATTAGTTCTGTCAGAAAATGGGCATAGAAAATGGCATAAAAATATCGACAGAGACGACACCTTATAGCCCCTCTGTCAATGTCAAGCGTCACAAGAACCTTGTCAGACTGTAGCTGCTTTGTATATCAATTTCTATGGCCCTGTAGGTTTTGTATATTTTCTGACAGAACTAAACACGATAACAACACCCCTGTCACTGGACCAGATAAGTTTGTCCTACTATACTTATTTTTTTCTCAGGATCTATTTCATTGTTGGTAGGTTGAAAGGTTTATTCATCGCAAGGATTGCAAACTTTATAGAAAACATAGAGGTGTCAGAGCTCATGAACTATAGAACAAAACAAAAATCTTGATAACATTCAAAACCTAACTTAAATTTGAAGTCATATACGTATATCCTGTAAATGTGGATTTCCACTATTTTGACGTTTCTACAATTGCCTTATCAGTGGAAATCAAGTTTAGTATTTAAAGAAAAGGTATAATCACCTACAGTAAAGCGACAGACAAGACGTGAGCGTTTTACAATAAATTTTACTTGTAAAAGTTTAACTCGTGTTTCGCGCTATAAAACTTAGTTTTGTTCGTAATTGACGTATGTGTTTTACGACTCCATCACGAGTTATCGTTCTTTGCAATAAGTAACAGGCTATAGACAACGGCGAATCTTTACTGTCCATTATAATATTGCTATTCTCATTTATGTCTTTGAATAAAACAGAGACAGCAATAGTATTCACGGTAATGTTTGGATAAACAAATTCACATTAACTTGAAATAATATTTGTTTTGAATCAAAGGGCCTAGCAAGAAAATTTGCTAGAAACTATTTGTAACGCCATCGTCAAAATTTGTGATTTGTAGAGCGTTGTATCTTTTTTCAATTTTGAAATATTTTGTCGTTGAAAAACGAATGACGTTACGAAATCACATATCGTACATATTCGTGATAGGTGAATGTATATATCGAGGTGTATCCAAAAATAACCCTATGGTTTACTGACATCCGATCACGTGGTCGTGAGTTCAAATTCCGCCATTGTGAATCTTATCCTAAAAGACTATAAGTAAATTTAAAATAATCTGTTAAAATTTATAAAAACAAAATAATACAGAGTTTTGATAACGAAATGAAACGATTCGAATTGTAGTATTTCTAATGTACCATTAGAGTCCAAACTCGTATCAACTTGATTTCATGGGTCATTTTATAGTAATTAATAATTCTAAGTGAAGGAATCCTTCCTCCAAAGGAAGTACACTAACCGCTTTAGAAAGGTACAGTAACCGAGTAACTCTACTTATATGGATTCCCTTTGTCCTTAATTCTATTCGACCGGGTGTCGCTTATTCTTTTATTTAATTAATATTTTTAGACTTAATGTCATCAAAGTTCTTAAATGGTTTCTTTCGGTGCCTTCAATACACATTTCGTTCTTCAATATCAATCTATCTTAATGAAGTCAGCTGTTAAATCACATCCGTAATACCTTCCTTAACCAGACTTCGCCGAAGCAGAGTAAAAGATGAAGGATGATAGAAAGAAATAGTATGCTGCATGAAAGTACGAGAAGAATAATTGCGAGAACTGGAATGAATGTGAATTAGATAAAATAGGCTCTGACCCAAATATGTCAGAGGTAGAGAGAAAAAAAAAACCAGACTTCGCCAGCAACATCTGTTACACGAGTGAGACGGCTCTACCGGTAAAATACCACGACCACGAAGAAAACAGACTTGAAATGGAAGTAGTTAGGAGTTTCGTCTGATGAGTGTGCATTCCGAAGGTATAATTTTAGTCCTTTTTCGAAGTGTCTCTGACGGAATAGAGCACACATAGTTAGTATTCTCTTTCTGTGCATCCCTTCCTTTCTTCCGTCGATGAAAGGTTGGCAACGCATATGCAATTGCGGATATTTATAGGCAATGATCGCTTCGCTATTTCGTCGAATTCTGGAGGCAGAATCCTCGTTTGCCACCTTATGAATAAAAAAAAATGTCAGTAAGATATGAACATACGTCTTAAATCTAACAAAGAACGTCTAGAAAGAAACCTTATTAATCACATAAACTTTACATGAAACATAACTGAATGCCGAATACTTCGACTCAACATAAAACAATTTAACGTATTGTAATAACATAGAACAGCCGTGACCAATCAGCACGACGAATGGCCTTCTTAAGTTATGTCTAAACGAAGACTAAACGTCTGTAAAAATGTATCACTCGCCACGAATATATTTCATATTGTTTTTATCATAATTTTTCAGAAGAAAACAAAGTAGAAAAGATATCGTATTTAAATGATCTCAAAAGATGTTACAGTATCTTCTGAAGAATTAAGATACAAGTTTAAGTGACATGTGACATAACATTTAGTTTTCTATATCGAATCGCATGTTCCAGAATATTTGAAACGCCTATAATATTAAATTACAGAATGAAGAACCGATTGTCAACTATTTAATCATAAGTGCAAAAGCCGCTAATGACATTAGTAAGTACTAAAACAACAGAAGCATAAAAATGTCGCAAATATTACAAAATGAAATAATAAAAGCAACATTTTAGGTCCGACATAAACCGAATCGTAAAGAAGCGACATTTTTACCTCGACAAAGTCGTTTACTGCGTATGCGAGGATATTAACGTCTGGGGTTACCATACTTTAACGTTGTATTAGATATGATTTACTACATTAATTAAAGGTAAGTTCTCATGGTTATTTTATAACAGTTTACCTTCTAATATTTTCTAACACAGTGATACACAAATTGATTCAAAACTCCCTGGGGAAGAACCGGTGGGGATATACAATGTTCAACGAAAAAAAATTTAGAAAGGTCTACGAATAAAACTTCTTAATACATGATCCAATGCAAGCTATTCTTTAATGGTAAGAAATAATATCAGTAAATTAACTACACAATATACAAAATGTACTCGGAAACATACAACAACAAAAAGAAAATTGACTTTCGACGTCAATTTGTAAAATATTAACAGAATGCTGACCTGTGAGAGCAAAATTAAAAATGTTCGAATACGCAGATAGTTCTATAGCTGTGCATCGAGAATATTGATTCTGGGAATAACCAACGAGGTCGCGTCGGCCATATGCAAATGTCCGCTGATTCCGATACATTTTATTTAGTGCACATTTAAAAGTACAACCGAGTCAACATAACTCTAAATTTTGTACTACTTTCATGAAAACATTCCACAGTAGTATTAAACAAAAATGTCCGATATATATGTAAAGTAACATTGTTTCCACCACTACTATAGACAGTTTAATTTCAAGTTAAGATTACAATTTTCTTTAAATAGATTAAAGTAATAAAAATTAACAGAAAATAGTCAAGATGGTATGGTCACATAAGCAGGACGCCGCCGGACTACGTCGATAATTTAGCACTACATCTTTCCCTTCCCGGTCGCAGATCCAGAGGCAGACCCAAAACTAGATGGAAAGATGTAGTAGGTACTAAAAGACATGAGTGAGTGCCAAATCTCAGATGAAGATGTTGAGGACAGGGCGAGGTTGTGGAAATTGATTGGAAAAGCCGACCCCACCACCATGTGCAATACAAGCTAGGCAGAGAGAGAGAGAGAGAGAGGGAGTCAATTAGTCACCGAGGACACTCCTTAGTGTAGTTAAGTGATATTCAGTAAGCGAATGTTTAACCATTAAACAACTCTCTAGTTGTCTCTAACCGTGGATTTCTGAGATCAAAAACCCCATTTAAAACATATCTAGTTCAAGTTATCACTTTTTTATCACAGATAACGAAGGAGATGGCGATATGTTTTATACAGAGATATTGGTCTCAGAAACCAACAATTAGGTCATGTAGACAATAATTACAATTGTAATAGACTTTCCCAAATGTTTTATCCTCGTAATAATTTCAACGTGGTACTCTTAGCCCGGTAGCACTTAACCGTTATCTATGTTGTACGTAGAAGCGATAGTCGATACATTTCTAAGGTCTTATGGGTCTGTGAACTTCCGGTGCTTTGAATAAGTATAGTTTTATGTATCCGTATAAAGATTCTTTAAATATTTAATCACATAGTCCCGAGAAATAAAGGTGGTTCTTTCCTGTTGGCCCGATAGACTTGCCGATCAATCAGCCCAATGGGAATATTTTTGTTCAATCTGTGGACTGCATCAGTCCAACAAGAAACACCCAGGGATAACACGCTTTCCATGAAATTTTCCACTCTGTTAAGTCCACAGTTAGTAGTTCCTCAAACTTTTAAAGATCATTAATTACTTTCTTTTTAAATAAGAGCGTAAAGATGCGAGGTACAACTTTGGTACAAAGAGACCTCACACACAGAAAACAATCACAAACTGCAAAAGTATAAAACAAATAATTAAGCCTATTCGTGCAACAGTTGCTGCAACAGCAACTAAAGGCTCCTTGGTCGTAATTTTAGTTTATAATCTGGTCTTAAATGTATAACAATTACAAACTTAAATTATCTTTTTAATAATAACTAGCTGTCGCCCGCGACTCGGCCAGCGCGGAATTAAAAAAAACGCAATAAGTAACCTATGTTTTCTTCCAGACTATGTTCTACATCTGTGCTAAATTTCATCAAGTTCCTCTGAGTCGTTCCGGATATATCTTCAAACAAACATCCATCCATCCATCTAAACTTTCACATTTAAATATTAGTAAGATTACTCGTAAAATACCATATACCTTTTTACACGGGGTAAGAAGATTGTCGGAAGGCTTAAAAGGTGAATGAATGATAAATAATTTGTTAAATGAAAAATAACAAATTCTATTTGCAAGATGAAAATCTGTAGAGCCGACCTTAGATAAAATGAGTTCAAGGTAGTGATATACATAGAACATGGAATTTCATGGAAAAATTTGAAAAATTAGGAAAAATAAATTATTAAGTACAAATTAAAAAGTACACAACATTTAAAAATCTCGTGACAAGAAACATTTACAGCTAAGCCCATACATTAGGGTTGCTCTACTGACATCTCATTACGTAATCAGAATAATCGAAACGCAGGGCGCAACAAGTTATTTCACTAAAACACTTACCTTTATATATCGAGACTACATTTTTGTTCACCAATAGTTTTTATTTCACATTTAACACTGGCTGTTCATAAAAATCAAATTCACATAATTAAGAAAAAAAAAGAAATAACCCGTACACAAAAAATTATAAATGTTGCATGTGTTTACACGATATTTAATTGAAATTAGATTTTAAAATTTACTGCTTGTAATGATGTGATTTATTGATATTATTCGCAAATAACGGAGTGATATACAGGGCCGGCCTGGTGAAAAGCTGGGCGGCCTTTGTACGGGGTATGGTACAGGGCGCAGGCGCGGCATCGATCGCCCACAAGGAGTATTCGAGACTCTGCCCTAACTAGCTGCTGAAAGCGACACAACGAAGCCCAAGTTGGGACGCAACAGGCGATTCAACAGCTATTTCTTATTCAACAAGTCCAACGAATCCTAAGTTGCATTGTTAACTTCAATATATCTTTCAGACTTACTTAACTATGCAATTCAATTCCCAAAGGTTGCAATCCTTTTTAAAAATACGTAGATAATAAATCATTAGTTTGAAAAACACAGCGATAGTTAAAATATCACGGAGCGAATGTTTATTTATAAAATAAAAAATACTTACTAAAAATTATATCGTCATAAAACCTGAGCCTCTGTAATATTTGACACCTTAAGGACATGATGATATTTGCTTCATACAGGAATATCGATCAATTGATTACTAGTTTACAATAACAATTTTATTTTAAAAAGATGGAGGTTTTTTTTACACACTTTTCTTTATTTTTATTTCAAACTAGCTTTTACCCGCGACTCCGTCCGCGCGGAATAAAAAAAATGCACACAAGATAAAAAAGTTCTTGAGTTATAAATAGTGTAACTAACACGACTTTCTTTTATATATATAGATTTAGCTAGAAATCTTAGTCAACGGGAACATATACTGAGCACTAAAAAATAAATTTAAACTAGTCAAGGCTCCGTGATGTCACAAAATCTATTGACAATACATTATACTGTGATAACAAACATTACACAATGGGATTTATAAACAATAGTTTCAGTATTGATAAATATATGCACAATATTTACAGTATCATAATGCATCTAATTTATTTTCGCCCAACTCAGAGAAGGGTAAATTTTTTCGCGGGTATACTTTATTTGGTGTTTCATACAAGAATGTGCGAATTAGGGACCTCAATCTATCAAAAAGCGCCACAAAAATGTATTTAAAAAAAAGAATAATTTGCGTACTAAATACGTAAATTCGTAAATCTTTGGTGTCATAACAATTGTAATGAAAAGTCGTCGTTATTTACTAAATCTGTCCTTATCTTTGACAAAAAAGAGAAAAAAAAATATTTTAACTGAGATTTTTTGTCTCAGAAACGTACGGTAAGCCAACAAAAATATCGCGCATTTAATACTAGTCTGCCGTTTGTCTTTGTCACTGTGAATTTGAAAAGGCTTGTATACGAACATTATTGATGTTATGTCTGTGGAGATTCGTTTTCGATAATTCACATGAGAGATAACACAACAAGTGTAGCGTGGGAAAATTATTTTGTAATAAGATAACATTATCTTCAATATCTATAAATTACTATTTTAGTCTTAAACTAGTGGATTTAGAGTTCAATATCTTTTATCCGTTTCAAGACTTATAAACAAAACTAATACTCAAAAGCTTGGAATTTTACAATAATCTATAGTATAACATAAACAATATCTAATTATTTTAAATATAGACACGTCGTTTTAAAATATATTATATAGACTACTAGCTGTCGCCCGCGACTCCGTCCGCGGGCAGTTAAAAAAAATGAAAAATAGATGTTGGCCGATTCTCAGACCTACTGAATATGCTCACAAAATTTCATGAGAATCGGTCAAGCCGTTTCGGAGGAGTACGGTGACGAAAACTGTGACACGAGAATTTTATATATTAGATAGATGAATGAATTTAAAAGAAGCGCGAGTTGAGATAAGGGTGTGTTTCCACTGTTCAAACACATCTATAAAAATATTTGGCAACCATGTCATTCATCATCATCATCAACCTGCCCTTATCACTATGGAGGGTCGGCACAGTATGTACTACTCCTCCATACATCTCTATCAGCCGTCATATCTGAATTTACCCCCTTCTTCCGAATATCCTCTTTCACACAATCCATCCATACTTTCTTTGGTCTTCCTCTACCTTTATAGCCATCCACATTATATTGTCAACCATGCCATTATAGCTCAAAAAACAAGGACAACAATATTTTTAATTTAGGGCAGTGGAGGCTTGAGTGCATTACATTTATCTTACTGAGTTACGTAACACGCGTCTGGTAGTGATAAGTGTAAACGCGATGCTGTAAGATTATCAAATTTTAAAATCCTGGCTTATTTTTTATTATGACTTATCTAATGTATGACTAGCTGATGCCCGAGACTTCGACCGCTTGGATACATTTTTATAAAATTAGATATAATCATCTATTATTAGTATTAAAAAGATTTTCTTGATCTGGTCATATTAATAAAAATTGTAGTGCCTATATCTGTCTGTATCTATATCTGTAAGTAATATTCAAAAAAAAAAAAACGGCTGGTCTTATTTCTATGAGACTTTGAAGGACTCAGAAGGTGCATATTATGTTACTTTTTAATTAAATTCTGCACTGAATAACTCGAGGGCTACCACTAGTTTCAAATAATGCTACTAAACTTAAAACATATTAGGGGTTACATTTAGCAGAGAGGATTTTTCTTATTTACTAAGTATATTAGAAATGACGTAAATAAGATGTGAAAGAAACAAAGCATTTACTCATAATATATCTATGCTAGTTATTTTGCACTAAACACAATCTGATAGCAATATGACCTTATCTGGACCCTGTTATCTAAGCCAAGCGGAACCAGCTGCTATCGAAAATACTGTAAATAATCCATAAAGCAAATTACACTTGATTTTATTACAACTATATCTACATATATTAAATTGTGTTTGTATGTATATTTTTCTGAATTAATTTCATTTAAATCATAATGTTTTTTTTTTATTATCATGGAAGAAAACAGTGAAAACTAAATGCAATTAATGAAATAGAGTCTAGTGAACATTTATGAATCAAACTAAGTGCAGTAATGCTTTTGTTTAAAGTTAAACATTACTACAAAGTGCAAAAAATACTATTAACACAGATACATAATCCCAAGTAGGGTTGGCAACAGGCGGCCGGCCGTAAAAAATAAATCAAAACAAGGTTTATGAAACCTTGCGTGCCGACCCCACTTAAGTGGGAAAAGGTCAGGGAGATGAAGATGAAAGAATTGCACTTATGAATGTATATCTTTCTACAGAAATCTGTCTGAATAATAGTATTTTTTTTAAACAACAACTGCAATTAGTATTGGAATACAAGCTTAATTTTGCACAATTGTTAAAAATAATAAAAAACATTCCATTGTTTTTTCTTAAATGTATAAATTGAGCCAAGAACGCATGGGAGGAAGGTGAGGGGAAGTAAGTAAAGGGATTCAGGGGCAGATCAAAGACCGCCTGACCTTTTCTCCACCTTTGGCCTACAGCTAACGTCAAGCTATGGTAAAGTTTAAATATTATAAGAGAAAAAGTATATTTTGTTGCCAATTTTGTAATGTTTGGTTGAGTAAATAGTTACCATTTAAATTAATATTCTAAAAAAAGGTCAAATATTAGAGAAAAAGAGTTTAGTTATTACAACTAAATACCTGATGATAAGACGTCTCCTTCAATCACCTGAGGTGGCACATTCATGGCTGCAATAGTCTGCAGATCTGTAAATATATTTCATTATAATAATATTACACATTTTATTCATAGTGTTTTTTCAAATATCTTGGCAGCTCCGTACATAGTACAAGTCACTCTGCAGAACAACATTTTAGGTGTTTCAGGTTGTATAGGAATGTGGCAGAGGGTACTGCGCTGTGAAGCTCAATGTTAGCCACCAAGATATATGAAAAATACATGCTACAAACATATACTTGCTTTGTAATACTTCTAGCTGTATGCCTATCTACTTTGAAATTAACTTTCACCGATCAAGTCATCCCATTCAACAACAGTTGTTAATATGATATGTCTAAAACTAATTGGCATATAAACTTCTAGAGTTTGGCTATTTTTTATTAATTAGTGTGTTACATGCTAATGTTAGAAGAATCAAAATTTTATTAATTTGTAAACTTGTCAATATATAAAAACTAATTTCAATACAAGTAAAAAATAGGTTATCACCTTTATTATTTAAAAATTATGTATATTCGATAGAATCAATACTTTGGTAATATAATAAAACAGCTGGTTAAAAGACCAAAATAATAAAGATGCTAAACTTAAATTCAATGAGTTAATAGACAAATTAATAATTCAGGATCATAAAACATACTTAAATACAAATAATATACATCCCTCTAAAACTATTTTTATTTATAATAATAATATGAACTTACCAAATTGTTTCCCGTAAAATGGCAAATTAATTTGTACTTTAACACATCCCCACAAACTTCTTCATAACTTTGTATTACGCAAATTTAGCGCAAGGCATGTTCATAACAATACCAGGTATATTTGAAACAATGGAAGATAAACTTTATGCGAAAAACACTTTCACATTAGGACAATTCATGGAGTAGGGACGTAGCCACCTACACAAAACAATAATACAGTTATTCACAACATACATTAAAAACTGACACTTTGACTTCATAAAATATACAAAAATTCACTCCTTATTCAATCACATTATTTTCATATCTCATAAATATGTTTAAAAAGTTACTTTTGAACACTTAAAAACTTAGAAAACTTTTGAGAAATGTCGACGACTTCAATTCCAAATTTCTGACTGACAAGCGAATGCCGAAGCCGGATTGGTGACAAAAACTTCAAACAAATGACACCGTGTCATAATACCAAGCAACTTTCATACAAAAATGTACACAGTGTTTAAAGCCCTGTAGAACAGAATACACCGTACGACCGTACACCGTGTTAGTTGTTGGAAACACGAAAAGATACGTACCAGTTAAAAAAATAAGCAAGTAGAATTAAGTTATATTTTTTATAATAAATATTTGTAATTATATAATGTTAAAAGAAATTTATTAAGAATATAATTTATTTCTTATAACAAACAAGTTTCTTTTTGCTAATTTATTTTAAGAACTCTCTCAATATTTCATTAACTGTTGTAAGAAAGGAAATTTAAAAAAATGTTGCAACACCGAACTACTGAATTGGGAACATTTTTATTATTCTCAACGTAGGCGCATAATCGATATTAAATTTGGTAAAAGACTTGATTTAATTACTAACTTATTCAAAAATAGGTTTCATTTAAATGTAAATTACGGGCAACATTATTAAACTAGGAGCGCGAACACTTGAATTAATTTGATGTTAGGATGAGTAAAATGATATACCGAATAACGTAGGCAAAGCGTTGAAACATAAATGTATTTAAGGATTGAAAGTGAAAAATGTTTATATTTATTAATTATGTGTGAAAAGAAGACCTAGAAATTTAATTCCAATGAGTTTACAGTGAGGGCTTGATAACCTATTGGTTTCTGAAAAGTTAACATTAAAACGAGAATAAAATGATAAGTACAATTTTTTTATTTCATTTCTTATCAATTAACTTGTTTTAAATCGGCACAAAAAACATCTTATCAGACGGCAACGCATCTTCAGTTCTTCTGATATTGTAAAAGTTTTGTTGGAATAAAACAACAGAATATAGAAATAAAAGTTTTTATTATTCGATTTCTTACAAAAATACTGACTTGATATTTCGTATATTTATTTTATAAGATCTAATTATACATACCTTTGGCTATTAGGTAACAAACTATATAGAATGTTATTATTATTTATATTTCATTATTTGTCGTTGGTCCCTTTAAACATAAATGTTTCAATAATTATCTTCGCATCATATACCAAGTTTACTATTCTTTAAAATGTGATTTTAAATGTTCAAGTAGGTATAAATCATACTTTGGAACATATTATAAAATAATACAAATACTTAAAGTAAAAAAATAGCACCACTGCATGTCTAAGTCTCAAGAAATAAAAACCTGATGCGTAACAAAAAGTGCATAAAATTCTTTAGTGGATATACTTATTTAGCGTAGTTTGTCATTTATATCTGATAAAAGCTAGATAAATGAAAAAAAAATGCTAGGTAGCTTACTCTTATTAACTTATTATTCATTCTAGCAGGGATGTACATATCAAACTGCCATTTTTCTAAAATGGTCAATGAGGTCATAGAAGTGCCATCAAATCCTTTTGATTTTGTGATTGGCAACATTCTGAAGTATAGGGATCACTGTCATTTGTTCCACATAAAAGTAATACGTAGGTATTCGCACTTTTTTTCGTCGCGCATAGTCTTTTGTGATTCGTGACGTGTTCAAAATATTGTCTATTGTTATCCCTGTCCTAGACCAACGAAGTTACCCTCGCGATTTAATACTATGCAATATAATGCAACCAACAACAACGTCTTTACTTTTTCTTTTTCACGTCACATTTTCACGTTTGTCGCTCTTCGAGGATAATTAAGGTTAGCCATTTGGATTTTAAATGGGTATTCAAAACCTAATATCCCTATAAAAAAGTTAAAGTCTGTATTTCTTGCATTTTACTATTCAAAATATGTACTGCCATTTACACAATAATACTTATCATACTAACCGTGGGTTTCTGAGAGCAAAATCTCTGTATAAAACATATCGTCATCCCTGTCATTATTTCTGTTAAAACAGAGATAACAGGATATTTTAAACTAGGATTTTCGTCACGCAAACCCACGGTAAACCATAATAATTTATATTTACAATTATAAAGTAGGCGACGCAATTTGCATGTTGTGATGCTTAGAAAGCGTCATTATTCTAATATTGTTTTCAATAAAGTATTCGTACTTTAAATAATTATATTGTAAGACCTGCATGTCTGCGAAAAATCGCAATAACTTTTGTGAACAAAGTAGTGATAAACCTGAAATATACATCTTGACTTGACCTTCTATAAAGTTTTACTTTAAAGGAAATGTTCACACTTCATTTAAATCGATTTCCACCAGTTCATGTATAATTTTACAAAGCAACGTCCTTGTACTTGGTCAAATCATCAGATTCATTGCCAACTGACGTGTGGCTATTACGTACATTATAAAATACTCTTTCCCTCGAACCACTAAACTGATAAGGATCATGTCTTAGCAAATTAACACCGTAAGCAGCCTCTTCCCGTTTAAAATCTGGATAGAATCGTGGGTCGAAATCCGGGTACATTCTTGGATCGTATGGATACGGTCGATAATATGGGTATGCGATCTCGCTCTTGCAATCCATTCTGTCATCGTATTGATCGTAGCTTTTTGGCGGGTATTCATCATTGGTGAATGCGCCGACTACGGAATGTCTGCGTTTGTATGGGTTCTCGTGTCCGGACCTGGGTCCAACCCAAGTGCCGTATGTCTGCGGCGAGGAATACTGCTTGGGGTAGCCGCGCAGGCTGGCTGCGTACTGTCGGTCGGATAAATGTTGCCAGTAGGCAGGAGGCGGCTGCGGTAGTACCACAGGGTAGCCGTGGTTCATCGATTGACGCGTTGCTAAGTGACGCCGTAGGTCGGGCATCGACCCAGACTTACCTGGAAACAGAATTATACCATATTTTAAAACAATAATGTCTTTGATATACTAGTTCTAGGGTTCTAGGAAAATAGTTCTGTTTCTCCTAATGTTGGTACATATTTTATGGAGTTATTCTTTAAAATGATAGAATCATTTAACAATGTTTACCATTATCTGGCAGGAAGCCATCATTTGTAAATGCGCTGGGCGCTTCGGGCACGTAGTGGCTGGCGTCAAACTCACTGCCGCTCACCGGGGCGCCATTCACATAACCTGATTTCCTGTAACATTGATAAAAAGATAATTAGAAATGTTAAGCCCGCTACATGCCATCAGTATTAACAGTTTGAACTGTACGGTTCGACTGTTTTTAGGCAAAACTGAGAATTGTATAGTTTAACTGACAGTTAAAATTTTGCCTACACACGAACGATTTAATTCATACCGATTCATTGTTAAGTATTATCTCCCTCGCTCCTTCCTTTATACCGTATATCTTTGTATTTTTGTTTTCAATATGGTTATAATAATATTTTACGAGTCTCCACTGTCGTAACTCGTATCAGGACATTCTCTTTGAAAAACAAAAAACAGTGATTTAGCACACACAAGTACGAATAAAACTCGGACCAGAAAGTAAACCTAACTTTAACAAATTCCCAAATGACGTCGGGGTTTGCTTTCCTTATTCGTCCCTTCTACTTTTTTTTGTCCTCGATATCTTCGTTTTGAGACTTGGTAGTCACTTATGAGTGTCAGCAATACATCTTTCCATCTTTGAAATTGATTTGCATAAATAATACGAGTACCAACCTAGCCTCTCTGAGTGCGTACGCAGACTGTACAAGCACCACTCCACACACAATAGCCGGCAAACGGGCCACGTAACACGCTAGTTCCGCACCGCCGTACACACCTTGTAGACCCTATAATAAGATAGGAATATTAGTAAGGCTTAAAATTTCCGCCACTTAGAGGGAATTAAAAAACTATGCCTTTATCAGAATTAAAAAGATTACATTTTTAAAATCAAAGAGCTCACAATCTTGACTGAATTGTAACTTTTTGTAAATTATAAAGTGCAACTTACCCAATGACTTATAGACATGTAGAAGACGAGCGCACATTCTGGTATCAGCACCAATATAACCGCTATCAGCCACGCCAACAGGTATGTGTTATTTTTCTGAAACATATAAGTATTTATGATAGCAAAAATAGATTAAGTAGAGCCAGTTTCAAAGACAAGTAAGTCAAAGGGCACAGACATATTGGTACTCTTAAATGTACCAACATTGATGAGCAATAGCAAACACATTAGTAAGACAAATATATAATAATAGGAAGCAGAGATGCAAACTTTTAATATCAGATTAGAAAAAAAAAACAGCTGATTGAAGCAGATAATAGTGACAGTGATAGGTAAGAATAAAAGATCTCACAGATATAAGTCCATGCACCAGGGTGACGGTGGCAGCAATGACAATGCAGTAACAGATCATGAGTAGCGCGGAGGCGACCGGCAGCCCGCTTTGAGATTCAACAACCCAAACGATTTCGTAGATCAGCGCGATCGCGTAAGCCACCTGCAACAACGTATAACATTGGTACTCAATAGCTCGAGTTAGTAAGAAGTAAGAGTTACTAGTCTTCTAATAGACTTACTAATCTAACTAGATTACCACTACACCTCATTACCATTCCAAGCATAAGTTCGTTATAAAATTGCATAACATCCGTATAAAAATGTTAATCGCGAATTGCAATCGTACCGGCCGAATATAACGTCTGTCGGAAACCAGCCTCCGATCTGTTACGTATTCCGAGCGCAGCGTTGACTCTCGCTCGCACAGTTTCAACACGAACGTGAGATATTCGTATAGCAACAACCAGTTTACCAAAGACACGGTATATTGGCCAATTATGTAGTGTTCTCAATCAAAAATCACATGAGTATAACTAATCGAGCATGTAACCTGGATCTGATGACATCACAGAAGAATACACGCACAAGTAGGTACTTGTACGGGGTTCGAAAGTTCGAAATTTAATAGACACTTCAGTACCCTTACTAAATCTACGCTAAGCGTCTAGGTTTAACGTCTCCGAGTTGTAAATAAACATCTCTTACCAGAGCATAAGCTGCAATAAATCCAGAGGCGGCGGTTACGCTGCAACAAAATATTCTACTAACTGCAGGCTTCATCCGCAGTTTGGGTGACGAGTCCATATCATTCAGGTCGTTGCTCGTTGACATTTTTTATTCTATCACTCTCTTTCTTATAATTTTGACATATTTATCTGCTTGGTTCTCGAGTGACGTATTTCACAGGTTTAGGGTGTGTTTTTAGGTTATAAAATTTAACTTATTGTTATCATTTTATACTTTCTAGTTACGTTTGGTAAGTGCCTGTAATATTAAACTTTGTTTCCTATAGCCATTGCTTTTCTAAAGACCAAAAATTGTATGTTTAGTACTTTAACATCCTTGATGGTTGCCAATTTCCTTCCTTCCGAAAGACCACTTCATCTCAATTCCAATTGAGAAGATAGTTTTCTATTTTATCTAGCGAAGGTTTTGACATTTGCATGGTTCTGAAAAATAAAACAGTTTAAGTAAACAATTTAGCACATGGTATAATCGACGTCACCATATATACGTCCCCTTAGAGGCTAATGTCTACCCTTAACTAGTCGTTACTAGTCCTAAGTTTCGAGTAAAGCCAATTTCGTTTTCGGTAAAGCAATAATAAACTAATCGACTTGAAAGGCGAAAAAAAGTGATCTAGTTAGACATTTGTTAACATTTGTAAAGCGGGCGTTGATTCTATGAGAAAAATTGTAGTCATTGACTTTGCTAATGAATTCTGGGAACCTTTTTTGCTAACATTACGTAATGAAATATTTGTTCACGACGCGTTAGGCCAAGCTCTGTTAAATAATAGTGCAGTACTAACATGCGAGTAAGTACTATCGTTTCCGGTGTATCTCAGTAGAAAAATTATGAAAAAAAAATGTTGCGTTGTTTGGGTATAATTTAGATTTAAGCACACACTTTGTGTTAGTGCTTTAGGATGTATAAATAGTAAGGCCTACTCGCGGTGTTCCACTTACAGAAAAATTGCTTTGTTTCTTGTCTGTAAAAAACCTTGTTAAAGTGCATTGCTTAAAAAACAGTTAGCCGTGAGTTGCACGTAATGACTAAAAAAGGCAATTAGGCACATGCCACTGATCAAACTTTCTTCGTACAGGCACATTTAAAAGCTGCGTCCTATTGGTTATTGTTTCCGCATCATTGTCTCAATGCTTACGAAACGATCAAATGACTGTCACTTTAAAGGATACCGACAGATTCCCTGATAGTACAGTTCTGTAAAAATGTATATATAGCTCGCAAGACAAAGGTTGGTAAACGCATTCTTGTATAATTCTACCATCATTACCCTGCAGTAATTTCCCACAGGATGTTTGTAGGGAGTCATGCAAATTCTCTGATAATTTCACTTGGAGTTGCAAGCTCTTTATTTACCTTCCGCGTACAGACCTGTCTCACGCTGATTTTCCCATATATGATTTGCTTAGGATGTGAATTGAATGGTTTATTTTAAAATTTATAATTACTAAGAAATACATGTCTGGGAAATCAGAATAGCCTATGTGCATAATTATTAAACATCCTTTCGCAGTTTGAATCCGCTGATTTATCTGCGGATTTTGTCACAAAAGAAGACGATGTAGATTTACATAGTAAGGTAACAATCATCATCAAGAGCGATAGAAAAATTTATGTAATGACTTCTTACACACATTAACTGGAATCTGTTTTATCTATAAATTTAGAGTTGTAAAATATTCGCAAACACGTAAGCGGTTTGTTTATGTAAATATTACGTTCCGATATTCAATAAAATTAAAGTGAAAACGTTACAATTCACGTAAGAACTTCGTGGTGAAAATAACAATTAGAATGTTTTAAAGAAAAGAAATGTTATCGGAATCATCCAAATATTGAGCATGTTTACTGAAGTTACTATACGGTTATTTTCTATAGATTTTTATACAGATTTTTTAACGATATGATTTAGCCGATCTAAAAATGGGATAAACCTACCGATCAATCGGCCCAATAGAAAATACCTAATGAAAGACATTAACTAAATATAATTTATATTTCTGAACGAGAGTCTTTCTTAAGAAAATTATATACTTTAATCAACATGTTTAAAAGCAAGTTGCTATTTTAAGTATCTAGGAACGCTATGTCTTTAGCATGGAGAGTAAAAGTTGATGTTTACATACATAAGTGTAACTTAACTGATTCATCGCGAAAGTGTTTCCCAGCTTCCTAGTTTACGTGTGCATTCATTAAATACTTCACAGTTGTAAAATGTCACTTGAAATGCCCTTTTTAGTACGAATAGGTAATACCTCAATATTCTTTATAGTCTCCGTTAAACAGTTGATAATAGGCATGTAAGCGGATCATCACTGGATGTGATGTAATAATGAACTTCGTCAGTTTATAATGTAACGAGAGATATAAATTTACGAAAATTGTGCACTGATACTGAATGGAAAATAGTTCAATTCTAAAAATAAGTTATATATTCTGTATTTTGATCGAAATCACAATATGAAAAAATTTTTACAAGATATAAGGAAACTCTATAAAAAAAAACTTAAAAAAATTCGAAAATACTGGTATATCGGAAACAGGATTTTTGTACAAAAAAAAAATACAAGACATATTCAGATTCAATTTTGAGATGCATAACTTTAAAAGTCATAAAGTAAAAAATAAAACATGTGGCCTAATGTCATTCAACTTTTGGAAACAAAAAAGTCAAACCATAAAGAAATAAAGGTGATATTTCCTTGGCAAATATTTCTTTATCTTCAATTCAGTTCACGTAGTTTAAAGGTACAGTTCTATTGATGCTTCTGACATTCCAAGCACGTATACCATAGCGTCCGCTTCCACGGAAGTCGGTCTAACTGTTAATATGACGTTTTTGTAAAATGAAACCTATTGTGCATAGTATTTAGGTCGGTAATTGGGGTCAATGGAAAGTGGTAGATAACGCTTTTCAATAAGGAAAAACTCTGGTTTAAGAAAAATTTATAAATATGCGTTTACTAAATGTGAGTTTTTATTGTCTACAGAAACATAATATTGTTAGCATAAAATTCTCTTAAAATAGGAATTAGGCAATGAAGATGATATTACCATGGACTAGAAAGTTATTAAGTCATTGAAAATATTTGATTTATGATTGAAAATCTTTTTACATTTGATACTAAATATGTAAAATCAATTAAATACTGTTGTCCCTGAAATTCTATTGAAATCGTTTCGGTATTGGCCGTATGTTGTTAGTTTTTTTTATTCTTTTTCACAGTCAGTGTTGCAATTCGGAAGCAAAATTAACTATGAATTAATTTTTAGATGTAACACTTTTTTTTATTAATCTGTGGTCATAAGCATAAATATTGAAGTATCTATAAATTAAAAAATAAAGTAGGTTAGTAGTTTAGGTTAGTAAAGTAACGTACACATAAGAGATAAAATAAAACATAACACGGTCTTAAGCCCCCTTTAATGTAACATTGGCCATTTTTAACACGCACTACTTTACAATGACCATGAGATTGTTAAGACTTGAAGGATCGTATTAATAATATATTCCGTACAATTATTTTTTAAATGAACATTGTGATTTCAAAACTAAATTACGTCTCACTATTTATCCACAATAGTTTGTAGTTTATTTGTTTACATTTACTCTGCGACCACGACATATTACGCAATAAAAATTGAAATTTAGTTTAATTTTTCTAGTTTAATTTTGTTTAAAAGTAATCTAGTCCATCAAAAAACTACTGCATCGTCACCCTGAATTATAACAGTTACACGCTATAGTTACATCCTTCCGTGTATTGCGTGAACAGTAATTATAAATATTGCTCCGTTTATTACGATAATCTATTATTCGTTATGCTATTTTACACGAGGGCAGAACATTAAGACAGAGCAGTAGATAATCAGTATATCATTTGAATATTTATTGCTAATTACTGTTTCGGTTTTGTTTATACAACAGCAGTACTGCAATATCTACTGCTCTGGCTCTTTCTGTCCTCGTGATACAAACATTACAGAAGTTGCATGCTGCGAGTAATGTTACATCTTTTGCTTATGTAAATTGTAATAATACATTTACATAATTGACATTGCAAGTGACTATCATTTTAATTTGTATTATCTTAGATAATGTTTAAAGGAAAGGACTTTCTCTATGAAAACCGCAACGAGGTTAATTGATTTTATCAGCAGCAACAAATGCTACGTGTTGGTATTACGAAACTTTCTTTAAAAAAATATTTCAATTACGTCCCTGTCTTTATGGCAACAGAATCAAATTCAATATAAAAATAAGTATAAAATAAAGTGAATAAGAAATCGAAACCTTGAAATACAAGTGAATTTATTTATTTTTACAGGTTAATAAATTCTCCTCTTTGCGACTAATTGACTATGCCCAGGGCCGGCGTTAGGATAGAGCGCAGTTGGGCGACCGCCTTGTGCGCCGAATAGAAGGGGGTGCTACAGGTCTGTGAATTCAATCTCACATAACCCTGTTAACCTACTCCCCCCTAAATACATGGTAAAAAGGGGGGCCACAGAAATCTCGCCCAGGGCGCTAGTAGAGATAAACCCGTTACAGACATATAACTAACTAATAGAACAATAGATAACTAATAGAAAAATAAATGGTAGGCACGCAATAAAACGTATACAGTACGTTAAATTAACGGTCTCACGTCGTGCATACTTAAAAAAGTGTGACAATGTTTATAGGCTATGCCCGCATGTTTGACTTGTATTTTCTACGTCGAAAAAAAAAAACAAATCTAGTTTCACTTCTACGCACAATAACAATAAATAGAAACATGCTACAGGGCTACTTATTATTCTAAATTATTCCTAGAAACATTCCGTAGTTTAGTTCTTTACGTGTGAAAACATTAGAATTTAATAGTAGGTACCTAAGTTCTTGGCCAATACAAGACCTAGATAAGTTTAATGTAAGAAAATATTACACTAATGAAGAATCACAGCTTAACTCACGTGTGATTCGATGTAGGTACTAGTTACAGACCGGTCTTAATAAGTATATTAATAAGTTAAAGGAAAATTTAAGTTATCTTCACTTATCTCATTGTAATAAGAACTTCAAGTTAAAAATACCTGTGTTTATCAATAGTTCCTTAAAAGCAATATTTTTTTTTCATAGATAACAAAAATTAGTTTTAACTCTTGAAAATAATTAACAATTATTCAATTTCATAATCGTTGAATTGCTACAAAGCTTCCGTTTTTATCGTACTTAGTAGAGCATGAGACCGATAACAGTTTAGAGGTTGAAAATATTTACCTTTCCAAACGTAAAGTTATGCGAGACCTGAAGAAATGTAACTTCTTACTGCGGTAGCAAATGTTGCCGTGGGTTTTCAAAATGGTTGAACAAATTATGTATATTGTTATCTCTATAATTCTTATAAAAAAAAAACAGATAACAACACGTTATTTCACAAGTGTTTTGCAAAACATGCGGTTAAAGGTAGAATGTAAAAAAAAAACACATCTCTGTCAGTATTCTCATTTGACTTTACTTTCCTAAAGCTAGCTGTTGATAACATATAAATGTCACGAAAATAAAAAATAAACATAAATAGTAGCCTATGTATTTTTCCAGGATATGTTCTACGTCAATATCAAATTTTATTGAGATCCGTTGTACCTTCTAACAAACATCCATCCATCCATACATTCAAATATTTATAATAATAGTAAGATATTTCGCTCATCAAAGTCCGTATCTAATAATTTCATTGTCCAATACGCGTAAAGTCCCGTACATCATAACAATCATGTACGGGCATTACTTCACGCGCAAAGATACAGTTGAGTTGATTTTCAGTGTCACTGTATGGACATTTATTATTATGAAATACGGTACTCGTAATAACTTAATAAATATACTTTATGGAAGAACTAAACACCCATTTTCCACCTCTGAATGTAGACAAATAAATATGGGACTAACTTTTATAGCAATTGAAAAGACCATTGCATTCTAGACCATCTTTTGACATACTCACTTTAAGGTCTACGCTGTCATTTTGAAATTACCTTCCATTTCTGAATATTTTGACCACATGGCTAGTCAGGCTATAGCCGTTCTAAAAGTGATGTGTCCTGTCTATTCAATTTAAGAGCTAATTCAAATACACATGTGCAAAGAATATAATACTCTCTATAGAGAGAAGAATGACATGTTACATACTATAGTATTATAACTTTGGTCTATACGTTTATACTACTAGCGCCATAATGGTCGCCCATATGAAAAAATAAAACGCGGGAATTTTGAATATACGTTTAGTATTTTAATTTATTTATAGTTAAAAATTTATATTGGAAATTATGATTATTTTGATAATTTGGCAAATGTAAGATTTTTTTAAAGAAAGAATAATTTTAAAATGAAATAATCATTATTTCCAATATATTGTGTTAGTAAAAGTTATTAACTTAAATTAGTTAAAGGAATAATGAAATGAAACAGAGTAATTTAAAATCATTTATTTAATTAAATTTAGTTCCCGATTTTTTTTAATTAAGAATCGCTTTAAAGATATAAAAATTATTGATTTTATTATGAAATCACAATTTTCATTATAATGCAGCTCATTATTGTGAGGCAAATTTGATGGTGAAGTAACCTGGAAAACATATTTATTATAACTCCATTTACAAAAGTATTTAATTAACCCAGTAAAGGTATATTTCAATTTGTATACATTATATTAGTTTATTTAAAAACATTATTTTATGCCACACTAGTAATTCAGTAAACTTAAAGTTTAGGAATACAGGGATTCCTAGATTTTAGTTAAGACATACAAATCTTTAAAAAAATTATATTGAAGTTATAAGCATTTGTCAGTCGCTCAACTTTAAAAAATGAACAAAATTAAATTATTACAATTATTATATTAAATATTAAAACATTATGGCAATCTGAATTTTAAGATGTTTAGTCAGTTATTGAAAAACTGTTCTTGCAAGTAATTAAATATAGTAAAATAATAACAACAATAATACTATTAAAAGAAGTGAAATACATACAAAGGCATTTTGGTCCATTTCCACTTGTTGTTTCTTCTGTATATGCTCATGTGAAGGTCCTGGTGTAGGTGAAACCTGAAATTTTGTTAATGTGTTAAAATATATAGTATAGTAAAGTTTTATAAGATGGCTTGATTTATATGACATAATGTATTTTTTTATGATTCTGACCTCTTCTCCTAATCACAGTACATTGAATAAGTGGAAGATCTGGCTATTTTTTTTATTATCAATTATTTATTCTATGAAACAAATAAAACCTAATTACATATTATATCTTATGTCACTCCCACAACTGAAGAAATGTGCCGAAAAGTTAGACATAAACTTGAGAAACACAACCCTTCTTTGGCAGTCAGCTAGAAAAATTTTTAAACATACTCAATCCTTCAAAACATTTAAGGTGAGCATTTAAATACAATAATTAAAAATACATAAATATTATTCACAATCATAACATACCTGACTAGAAGAACCTGGTATGATTCTCAGTTTTTCCAATATGGGCTCAGAACCAATAGGTATGGAAAACTTGTTTAAACGTGTTTTAGATATGTTAATAAAAGATTCTTCTGTAAAATGTTTACTGCATAGCATTTTGTGGCTGGTATGTAATTTTTTTAAAAATCTACATCAGTACAGTTTTCTTCAGGGAAACAGAATTCGGCCCAAATGCGGGATCTGTAATAATAACAGATTATCAGAGACCGAATAAAAGAAATCTTGTTATATCAGATTATTACTTCGAAGCAAAATGTGGATGGATTTTTTAAAAATATTTACCTTAAAACTGTTTCAGGGTTTCCATTCCCAATCTTAGGAAATCGGTGAAAAGTTAAAGTATGATCTTTTGCTAAGGTCACTCCACACTTGACACATTTTCTGTACTGATCAGACATGTTAAAACTTAAAATAATAATGAGGTCAATATTTCACTTATCAGAGTCAATATCTCAAAACTTAAACACTCGCGTTATTAGTTCAAAAATACAATGCAATATCAAAGATTTCGGAACCATACGAGAACACGTTTTGAAACAAATTTGAAAACTTATTTTTTTAACGGTTATGATTTAAAATTGCCATTACTACATTTTTTTGCGATGTAGATATAAGATAACAAGTGATCGTATATCTTGATTTATAAATACAAATGTAAGAAATAAGACAATTAATAATAGGATTTTTTTTAAATCATGTTTTCTTATTTTTAATTATAAATACTTTATTATAATAATAAAAGGATGAAATATTTTTTTTATATGGCAAGTATAGCTTGGACTATCGCGAGCGAAAACGGCATAGATATATGCTCTATCTCGTTCATATTATGGAACCCAGTTAACACAACAACAAAATTGTCTCTGTGTGAAGTTTCTTGTTTTTCGTTCGAAGTTGGCGGACCCTGCACATGTGACTTTTATGAATAAAAACTTGTAAGCTCAGACCGAAAGGAAGAGTAAGATTTTATCTACACTGTATTAATGCAGGCGTTCCACGACCGAATAGTTTTTGCGCAATTTCTTACAGTGCAACTCTAGTCTCTAGCTTTATGTACACAACTAATGCAATTTAACAGCTTACAGAAAAAAGTAAAAACTGTTTTTGGACGTTGCACCTGTATATATTTATAGAAGAAAAGTTAGATAGATCGTTTATATAAAAAGTGTTGAATTTTATAATCATAGTTTGCGTGAGTACATTTAATACAGTAAGAACGGTGTTTCTCCTTTAAAAGATATAACGGCTTTACGCCGACGCAATCTATATCAACCGGTAGACTGAATTACTTCTAATCGTTTTAGGAATTCCATATTTTTGCGATTTTCTCACAAAATAGCATATATGGTTTCATTTTAACCAACTAGCAGGTAAAAAAACGACAATAATTTGTAACTAGTTACAGCACTGCACACACCTACTGCAAAAAAAAAAATAGAAACTAAAGGCTAACAAAATGATTAGAAAAATATATAGAAATGAAAAAACTTAGCACTTTGGGATAAGCTATTCTAATTCTATATCTATTAAAAAATATGTGTCAAAGTATTTTAGAAAATCTATCTTCTAAGCGATAAAATACTTTGTATTTTTGTAAAATTTAACCAATTTTATACTGCGTTAGCAATATTTTAATTTAATATAATGTTATCATGGGTTAAAAATTAATAATTTCAAAAGAAGGACACTATAGAATTAAAGGACGTAGAGAAACCTGTGTAAGTAATAATTCATAAATCCCGCTGTACGTAGTGGGTGACCTTGGCGCGTGGGTAAGGCATAGGAAAGGCTTTGCTCAGCTGTTACACCCACCACATACTCTGTCATTGACTCATAAATTTGCATATTGAAATAAAAAATTATATTGAATAACAAAAAAAAACTCTACATCTAAAAAAATCTTTGTTTTTTTTATTCACCTTAATCTACTTTATTCTTATATCAAAATTACGCAATGTTTTCATCAAACAAGGTTGGCAGAATAAGGTAATCCTTCTTCTACGTCTTTTTAACAACCGTCATATAGCAAAATCTCTATAAGTATTTAGTTTATAATTAATTAATTTTAAAAATTTCTCCCAAGTAGGTTTAGCGACAGACAGGCGATCGGGTTTAAAAAAATAAGCCTTTAAAACCAAAACTTTAAGGTTCTTAAAACGATGTGCGCCGACCCCACGTGAGCGGGATAAGGCCAGGGAGATGATGTCATAGCAAATTTTGTCATCTCTCATGGCATCTTACACGCAATCCATACATTTTTTACTTCGAACAATTAATAGATTCGTGCTCTTGGGTCCACTGATAAAATCATTAAAATATAAAAAAAATATATAATGATTCATTGGTGCATTATAATAAATGATGAGTCATCATCAATATTCATTGTTGTTCTGTTTGTGATCGCATCGGCATTGTTTCTAAGTCGTGCTCTTCACTAAGACTCTCTTTGAATTTTAATTAATAATTATATTTAACTGCCGCAGAGTAGCAAAAAGAACATTAAGGGCCTCTCACAGTGACTAGTAACATAGATCAGAACTAGTACTATTCGAGTAGAAGCTTTTACCCGGATAATGTAGCGTTCTAATGGTAAAAGAATTTTTCAAATCAGTCTAACATGTTAGAATTAGCTAATATAATTGTAAATGCACTTTATTTACAATTTTATTAGCTATCCCTATATGTTCCTAACCTAATTATTACCCTATGTGTTCTTTCTGGCTATGTTCTACATCTGTGCCAAATTTCAGCGAGATCCATGCAGCAGTTATGGATGTACCTTCTAACAATCATCCATACATCTCATAAACATTCGCATTTATAATATTAGTATGATATACGAATATAGTGATGAAGAATTTATTTAATTGAAATTTACTTTTTCCATTGAATTCGACAAATCAGTTGTTTTTTTTTCTCTTTTTTTTATATGGACTTTGGTTCTTATAAATATGCCAGTCCCATAGAAAACAACTTACAACATAATTACAATTTTATGTACAAGAAAATAACAAAAAAACAAATAATGATAACAAGAGAAAGTATTTTATAATGCCTTTAACACCATGCTGCGGATTCCGTCTGCTAGGCAAAACAGTTTTATAATACGAAACAACAGTGTACATAACACGAGTGCACAACTATCATTGATGTACACTTATACTTATTTTTCCAAGTATTACAGTTTTCCAAATCCAGTTTCCTTGATTAATCATCACGTGATAAGTTAATGTTTAAATAACAATGCATCAATTCAATGAATAGAAAAATCACCATACAAAAATGTGTAGGAGATTAAAATGACATTGTTCTCATCTTTTCCTTAGAGAAATGTTTTAAGTAAATGCGTTTATGTCTTTTGTAAGGGACATTTATGCACGAAGGAAAACTTCAATGAAAATGACATTTTATGATAAAGTGAATAAATTATTCAAAATTTCTTATGAAATTTTTTCTGTTCTGATTAAAATATGTCTTTTAGTATTTGGTAATGTACTTCTAAGTAATAACCTAAATAATTAACTACTGCGTACAATTAGTAATTGTACGCAGTAGTTAATTATACACAAGGTTCTAAGAACGGTCATGTTAAGGTTTATTCATTTATTCGCTTAAATGTTTCGGAAAAAGGAAAACGCAATTATAGTTTTTTTAATATAGTACAAAATATAATTTTACCTTCTTTTACCTGAATGAAAATGTGAAATCGTAAAATTATTATCTCTCCTTATGAAGTTTACAATATTTTTATAAATAAACACCTATTAGTTAAATAAAATTACAAGGTTCTTATAGTTTGTTAGAAGGTTGTTATCAATTCATTGGCTGCAAACAAAACAAAGTATGTAACATTGAAGTTATTTGCACAACACATAACTTAACCTTTCAAAAAATAATAACAAACCTTTGGCCGTAGAAATCAATCGCCGTCACACAAACTTAAAAAAGACACAAAATATTTTAAGAAAAAAAAAACACAACTTTATCTATGTCACTGTAATCGCTTCAAAACAGCTAAGCACATTTGAATTTGGAACGCGCGCGCTTGCGCGGAGTGTTCGCGCGGTACTGCCCTACCATTGGTTAGTTGGCGTAGTGCGCGCATTTGCATATCGTCGCTTAGGTAACAATACCGCGTAAGTCGAAAAATGGCCATATGACGTTTTATACTTCATTGGATAGATTTTGATGGCGCGCGTCGATTTATGTTACAAAAATTTTAAAATTAACCAATCGCAGCGCGTTATTTGAACAGTTCTGGCACCGCGCAAATCGCTTGTTGTTCCACAACCGCATAAGTCGTCAGACCGCCATACTGTTTCGAGTGAATGTGTGACCGCGCAGAAAATTTACTGTTTTTTATTTATTTATCACGGTTTTATCAGCGAGACCGACAGTTCTGATGCAACAAAAAGGTAAGCCAACTCGACTATTCATTATGTTCTAGTATATCAGCTTGAAATTACTGTTATTATAGAGGAATTTAAACACATCAATACATCGGCGGTTTTTCAGTGTAATATTCACTGACTTAGGCGGTATTGTAAACTTTTTATTTAGACTTACGCTGTGTTCCCTAAACATTTTAAAAGGACTTGAGCGGTATTAAACAAACTTTAGTTACATAGTTTTAAATAATTAACACACTTTATTTGTTCCAGCATATTATGAAAATGGCCGAGGACCTTGGTGATAACGCTTCCAGAATGAATGATGAGGAGAAAGTGGAGACTGAGGTCTTGACTTTACTTGATTTAAAAAAAAGGCGGGAAGCGTTATTAGAAAAAAAAAAGATTATTTTAAAAAGAATAAATAGCGAAAAGCTGGCACAGGTAACAGATAAACATTATAAGTTTTACCCCAAATCTATGGATTCTGCTTCTAAATCAACTGACGAATCTATTACTGAGCACTTACATCAAGCAGATTATAGTATAACTTTCGGACATGCCAGCCTTGATGATGAAGATATTGCACAAACTGATACAATCACATTCAGCAGTAATACGATATTTCAAGATAAAGTAGAAATTAACAACACAAAGGAGAATGACGCAAATATAACTAACATTGACAACTTAAAATTTATAGAGATGATAGACAATTCTTCATTTAATTTTACGGACATTGGCAATAATTCAGTAATGGACATTTCAATGAATGAATTTATTCCTGATGTTTCTTCAACGAACAAGATATTATTGATAGAAACTAGTACATTTTTTGGAAACCCTAATCCTCAAACCAATGTAAATGTTATCGCAAATGATATTCCCGATGTACTGGATTCTACTGTTACAGTAACTGCTTCAACTGAAATATCAAGCCCCCAAATCGATGAAGTTGCCGCTGTTGGTGATACGTCGATGCCCCAACCTAATGAAGTCACTGTTATTGGTGACGCATCAAGGTCTCAACCTAATGAAGTTGCCACTGCTGGTGAGACATCTAACCCACAACCCCATGATTTAGCAAACACTGATACGTATTACGGAGATTTATCAATTAATAGAAAAAGGAAAAACAAAGCTAATAAAGAGCCTGGTAAGTGGAAGAAAAACCTAAACAAAAATTTAAGAATGAAAGGAGAGCCGTATTTAGGCTATAGACGAGTCACGACCAATAAAAATATTAAAAAAAAAATCCATCATGATGTGTTAAGGCCTGCACGAAGCATGAAACCTTCATGTATTTCATCTTTTTGTAAGAAATCGAAACTGAGAAGTTGTCAGAACATAGATGAAGATAAAAGAAAAGAGTTATTTAACACGTTTTGGAAAACGATGTCATGGGAACAAAGAAAAACTTTTGTATGTTGTCATGTTATAGCAAATGACAAAAAGGTTACTAAGAATCCTGAGTCAACAAGATTTAAAACTCTAGCTTATTTCTTAACTATTGAAAATATACGCTACCAAGTATGCAAGAAGATGTTTCTAAATACTTTAGGGATTAAGGACTGGTTTGTACGTTATTGGCTTGAGAAAACAAACAGCGCCATGCCACCACATTCACAAAAAGAAATCCATTCAAAAAAAAAGCAAGCTGCTCATGTCTTTGCGGAGGAATTCCTTAATAGTCTTCCTAAAATGCCATCACACTACTGTAGATCCAGTACGTCAAGACAATACCTAGAGCCGTTATTTCAGAACATGGCGCAGCTATACAAGGAATTTTCTAGTAAATGTGAATTTGAATCAGTAGAATGTCTTAGTCGCAGGATTTTTGATAACATTTTTTTAAAGCTTAATTTAAGCCTTTATCATCCGAAAAAAGATCGGTGTGATGTATGCTGTGGTCATGAAGCAGGCAATATTAATGACGCAGAAATAGCACTACATAGACAACGGAAGGAAAAAGCTAGAAAGGAAAAAGAAATAGATAAAGATTTAGCCAAAGAAGGAAAATGCCATGTATTTACGCAAGATGTTCAATCAGTTAAATTAGCTCCTAATCTTCAGGCAAGTGCTATCTACTATAAAACGAAACTGTGTGTGCATAACTTTACAATGTATAATTTGGCTACTCACGAGGCTGTTTGTTACTGGTTTGATGAATCTAATGCCTCACTGGAAGCTTCTGTGTTTGCATCTTGTATTGTTGATCAATTGCAAAGTGTATTGAATAGGAAATTGTTACCTGTAATACTATTTTCCGATGGTTGCTGTGCACAGAATCGAAATTCTGTCTTGAGTAATGCCCTTTTACGTTTGGCAATAGAAAAGCAAGTTATTATAACTCAAAAATATCTAGAAAAAGGGCATACTCAGATGGAATGCGATTCTGTGCATAGTGCCATCGAATGCAAATTAAAAGGAAGAGAAATCTACTTACCTTCTCAGTATGCAAGTATAGCAAAATCAGCTAGATCTTATCCAATGCCCTACGACTGTCGTTATCTGGATTATAATTTTTTTACTGATTTTAGTAAAACATTAATCTACAAAACCATACGCCCGGGCAAGAAAACTAATGATCCCACTGTGACTGATTTAAAGCTTATAACTTACAAACCAGATGGTACTATTTGGTATAAATTAAATTTCGAAGACCCTCAGCTGCATCTCTTGCCTCAACGTCCACTAAAATTGAGTAATGCTGTGCCGCCCTTAAGTGAGCTGCCTAAATTGTATGATGCAAGATTACCGTGAGGTCAATTACTGTGAGGTCACAGTAATCAAACTTTTAGTGGTATTTCATCAAATTATCAGACTGAGATGATTAAGACTGATAATATATTTTTTTATTAAAAATTAAACTATAATAGATAGAAACAGTTTTTTTTTGTTTTTTAAAGTTTATTTTCTATTTTTGTTAAAATAGTTTTATTACGTTTACTATTTTATTTAACTGTAGAAGCTAGATGATTACCAAAACTAGTTACTTAAGCAATGTGATTTAACCTATGACACTACGTCATTCTTTTGAAATAATTTGTGTAAGAAGTCCTAGTACTTGTTGAGACTGCTATATTTTATACTTCTACGTATTATACGTATAATTTGTTAACATATTATTTTCCTTACATTATAATAAATAAAAAGTTTAAATACCGCAGAAGTCTTTATTTTGTAAAGCTAATACCGCATAAGTCAATTTTATACTTATACATTATTATATACGCATATTTTAACTTGTGACATTATTATTGAACCTAATCTAAAACTATTTTTCTATTCAGTTAACAAGTCTGTAGTATTTCAAAGGAAATAATCAGTTTTTTGTGTCTCCTGATAACTTGTCATTTTTAACTTGCGCGGTATTGTTACCTAAGCGACGATATATTGGTGTACTGTTTGACCAAACTGGGCTAAATACCAAAGAATCTAAACTCTGCGTGAAATATGTGCTGGGTTTTTAAAAAAAACTCCTAAAATAAGCACATTTTAAAAACTCAATTAATGACTGGATATTTCAGTGCGAGTTTTAATTAATAATTTTTTAATTACTTTAAGAGTCAATTACAAACTTATCACGTCCGCCCCATGAAAAATACAGGTGCAAAACTAACATCTGTACCTCCAAATATTTTTGTAATATGATAATATTGCTATTCAATAAAGATTTTAGTTCAAAGGTACATTAAGATGACATGTATTTTATGTAATTGCTAAGTTTTTTTTTACATTTTATGCATTGAAAAGTTTGCCAAATGTTTGGTAGTACTTGACATGTTTTGTCCAATACACGCAGGTAGCAAAAAACAGGTCC
The DNA here is from genome assembly GCF_912999745.1 of Papilio machaon. Classification (NCBI taxonomy): domain Eukaryota; kingdom Metazoa; phylum Arthropoda; class Insecta; order Lepidoptera; family Papilionidae; genus Papilio; species Papilio machaon. Next base: position 2,083,982 of record NC_060010.1, read on the forward strand.
CAGCCGGTATGTAAACTAGAATGGCGTAAGTTAAAAACATTGTTCAGTCTTTCGCAAACTTTTGCCAATGCTGCATGTAACATGCTACAATATTAATGGAGCGTTTAAAACTTTGATATATATTACATTGAATTATTTAAAATAAACTTTAAATTATTTATTGACGGCACACACTATTCGTTTAACATAATAAAGTTACCCGAACTTAGTACTATTCGTGCACGATAACACGGGACTTAATACATTGACGTTAAAGCGTTGTGCATATTGTATACAAATAGGTTTATGACATGATTTTCAAACGAGCTTTAGCTTTGTCGGTATGCATAATCTTTTTCCTGCCTTTGAAGTGTACGGATTTCCTTCTTTATACTTTAGTATCAGCACATTTAAAAGCAGATCTCCAGGTATTTTAGAACTAATAATATTTATCTTTGTCTTGGTAACACGCAGCTGCAGGCAGCACAGCTTGGTAACACAGGCCACGAGCTGAGTCACCGAATAATAAACACTTGAACTAATATTGTGACAACAATGCACGCTCTAACAATAACACTTACCAAATCATATGTAGTCCACCTAGTTCATGTTTACCTGGATTTAAATATCGACCTCGAACCGTTGAAAATGATTTTTGAAGATGTTAAGCTAAGAAAAGAAAAATAATTGTACTATGTCCACTGCGCTACTGTTATAGGAATCTAAATGTACGATTAATTAACTTACAATTTCATCACTTGAATAAAAACTTTTATTGATTGTTGTGATTTCAAAGTACTGTAATTTTCAAGAGGCAAAGATGGAATAATATGTAATCTTACGAGTAATGTTGAAATTTCGTAACAATCAAATAAAAAAAAAATAACAACAGGGAAGGCCTCTCTATATCTAGCAGTGGGCAAAGGCTGATGATGGCCAAATTAACAATCGAACCAACAGAAAAAACCTTATGACCTCACACGCAACATTATAAATTACTTAAAAAGTATAGTAACGTTTCTTTAGTTTGAACAATAGTAACACAAAAGTGTTCTCACAAGTTTTCCCACGAGGGCACAATAAGCCTGTCTCTAGAACGGAAGTGGCAAAGGACGGCCGAGCGTTGGATTCACAATTGTTACCTTAACGTACATCGAACCTTCATGGTTAAGTGTCATTCAATGCTTGGACACCTACATGGGTATGCAAAGATTTTTCTCACATCTTGTTTTAATAGAAAAAGTCCTACGGTCATGATCCGATGTTTTAAAACCATCAAAATAATTATTTATAGATCAGTTAATAGTATATTTAAGTCAAATATAATAGAAGAAACTGGAAATAAACCTACTCTACCTCTACACTCTCTAAGCTTTGCACTTAACGTGTAACCTTGTTTTCTAACCTTACTTTACAAGATTTGTACTTACTGCTGAACTTATAAGATTTAAACAGAAATAAAAGAACGACAGTATGTTTTATTACAAGTATTTCGATAGTGGAAACCCGCAGTAAGATATAAAATATCCACAATGAGTTAGGTTCATCCACCCACATCTCAGTATTAGGTTAAGGTTAGACATTACACACAGTTGATTAGCAGCATTAACACAATACTTGCGGAAGATTCGACATGATGGGCGTACGTAGGCTTCGCTGTTTCACAATGACTTACTGTTAAAACTAAGATAAGGATCTTCAAAGTAATTATAATTTATAACTATTGACTGGTGACTGCTAGATGAGGTCATAGGCAATAATTTTATTCAATAATTTTATTGAATAAAATTATTTTTTTCGATTTACATATGTACATTTATCCGACGTTCGTACGGTGAAGGAAAACATTATGATGCAATCCGCACATATGTGTGAATTCCCGGGAGAAAAAAACGGCGACGCGGCTCGCCACCAGTCACGTTCCGTCTCCCGAAATGGCGAAAAGTGGATTGCGGAGGTTCATTTGGCCACACCAAATGGAGGTCCATGATCTCTGCCTACCCCTCTGGGTTACAGGTGTGAGTTGTGTGTAATTTTATTGAAATCAAGTTTCAGTGATGAGTGTGTCAGGTCTATTATTAGTACCAATCCCACCCTTTTGTTGAAGTCATGAGACACGAATTTGGCGGAGGGTGGGACGCATAAGATGGAGAATATATCTAGGGGTGAAAGGCTATTTGTTTTAAGCGAAATTTTTTGCGATTGTGACTTATATATATATTCAGAATCAGGAAATTTTTCTGATTCTGAATATATATATAACTTATATAAGTCAAAATCGCAAAAAATGTCGCTTAAAACACCTTCACGCAAAAAATTCTTCACGTTTTCACTATTTTGTTCCATGAGAGAAAAGAAAGATGTACCGAAAAGAGAGAAGTACATAGAGTACTAAATATTAAAAGTAATAATTACAGAAGTCTTATCTACATTTGTATTTTTTTACTCTATTGGTCTTGCGTCTTTTAATACAAATAATTATTTTCTGCGATATATGTGTATAAAAATTATAATATCATATGCATGATGTCGAATCACGTAGATGTACTGTATTCACGTGACATATATGGTAGGCTTATAGTCTATTCAAAAATGTAGGTCTCACTTCCTTTAGAACTTAACACGTTCAGTGCTAAGCATTTTGAGTTCACTTTAATACATAAATAGTAGCAGTGAACGTGTTAAAATTGTATCATTGCGCTTAATATATCTTTTCATCTTAAGTAAAGGAACAATAATCCTTACTAATATTATAAATGCGACAGTAACTCTATCTGTCTGTCTCGCTTTCACGCCAAAACTACTGAACCGATTTAAATGAAATTTGGTACACATATAGTCTAGATCTAGAGTCTGGGGAAGGACATAGGCTACTTAATTAGGCTATACTTCGAGAGTAAACGAAATCAAATTAGTTTAAACTACAAACAGTTTATTGTTCTTTGATAGCATGATTTTATTTGATAGTAACATTATTTTCAAGTGAAGAGTTTGTTTGCTTACGTAAATATATTAAAAAGAATACCTAAGCCGAAACTTACTTCTGTTCTCTATTCTGTTCTTTGTTCTGTTCTTTTCTCTGTTATGTTTTTTGTTCCGTTCTGTTTTGTTGTTTGTTTGAAGATAGAACATAGTATGAAAAAACATATAAGCTACTAATAAGTTTTTTTTTTAATTTCGCGTGGAGGGATTCGCGGGCGACTGCTATTTTATTATAAAGTAAAGGATGTAGAATAAATACTTTACCGTCATAGGGTTAATAAATGGTATGAAATTGGCAAGCAAAGAATTGAAGTTTTATTTAATCTATAACTTATTGATAAAAATTAATCATAAGTTTTACTTCTTACCAATATCATTATTGGGCTAGATGTAGAACATAGTCTGGATGAACACATATACTAAATAAGTTTTTTGTTAATTCCGGGCGGACAGAACCGCAGGCAAAAGTATGTTGTACATAAATAAAACAACAATAACTTCTAATACGAATATATTTAAAGAAATACATACATATTATATATATACGATTATAATGAAAACATACTTTATATTCAATTCAACAATTTATTTCAAGTTTTATAACATTTCTCTTTATTTTAACATGCAGTCAACATCTTTACGATCCAATATAGGTATATATTATATTATTTTGAATTATTATTTTATACAAGTAAATATTAATAGTGAAATGTTAATCATTTAATTACGTATTGTTTCTTAGAATGTAGTTCAGAAAATAACTTGTCTTTTATAATTTTAAAAATAATAAATGTTTGTTTTTCCACTGTAATTTTTGTTACAGAAATATGTTAACTGCAAGTCAAAATACATATGATTTAAAATTTTTATAATAACTCAATAGCAATTAATAAATCTACATATAATATTTTAATATAGAAGCATTCGAAAGAGTATACTTAATATGATTAATTATCATAATAAAGCACTAAAATCTCCCAATTCTATTTAAAATAGATACAATAAAAGATTTGGTTAGCTGTTTCAAACATTAAAAATAAACAATAAGAAACGAATCCAAATAAAATCTTAAAAATACTTCAACTTTAGGTTCACTTATAAATAACAAATGGCGCAAGCAGACCCGCGGTATAACAGCTCTTCAAATACATAATTTCTTAACACTCCGTAATCATTCCCTTCGTAAATACTAATTGATAAGTACAACAATTATGATATTATTTCTAGGCGATTCAGATCGGCGTCACTTCCTTAATGTAAAAGCGATTTTTTGACATAATATTTTGAAGGATAAGTACACAGTCAAATAAGATTTTATCTGACTTAATTCCAAGACTATTAGAATAACAGTTAATTTAAAAGAAGTAATTTTTAAATGTATGGTAACTCAAGAAATTATATTTTTTATACAGAACAATCTAGTTTATACGCTCTGTTCATCGCGTTAACGTACGCGTGGTACGCACCACCAACCGTCGTTAACGGGTGATCTGCGGGTTGTTACCGCGACGAAACTGTACCAGGTGAGTCTAATAACATTGAGATCTACCATAAGAAACATAATTACATAGAATCGTTGTTACGTTAAGAAAGTTGAATGGAAATATGACAATCTAATAAATACGACGGATGGTTACATTAACGTGAAGTTCCACTGCAAGAAACTTGTATTGAAACATATTCATACATTTGTTATTACCCGACTGAAAAAGAGTATCATATTTATATGTATGTGGATTTGTATGTATGTAAATTCGTTTAGAACCTAAACGAATGAACAAATTTTGACGAATGAGAATTCGAATTCGATTTGTCTTCTTCTCCGGAGTGTCATATATACATATTCTATGGGCACAAAACACGATATGAAATTCAAAAAATTGCGAAAAGAACGAGTTCAAATCTCGTAACTTTTTTTTATAATTACCACATCTTTTTTTCGATTTTTTCAAATGTATCCAAAATTAAGAAAGTGTTTCTTATGTATCACATTACAGATTTATGTAAATTGTAAAAAAAATCACTGTTTCAAAATGCTGATAATAGATGGCACTATTCTATAATCCTCCTATTGAACCTCAGTCAATTGTTTTTTTTAAATTAAGGTTAGGTTAATCAAAAAGAGTGAGTGATATGATACTATGATTTTACAGAAGTGTCCCAACAGTGGAAACCCACGATCAAATTGTCATATTGCTTATCATTTGTTATAACTTCGCCGAATCAAATTCAGTTGTTTCACAGCCTTATTGAAGTCTTGGTGGTATAGATCCCTGTCCTATTTAATATTGTATATATACAAATATGTATATTACAAACACATATACGTATTTCTATTTTAATAATTGAGATCGTATGCATTTATAATAAATGATAGGTTAAGTACATAACGTTTACAGCAGCAATTAAATAAATAGTATGCTAACACCTTCAGTGCCAACGATACGCTGTACGAGCCCATTTTAGTACGCGAAAATAGTAATGGCATTGGACGTGTTGAGATATATATATACGTCACAGATTTTATATCCTACAGTCGAGGTAAAAACATACTATTCAGATATAATGTCTGCAACTTGTGCCTTTGACTATTATTTCAAATATTTTATTGTCAATTCGTCTTTGGCGTTGAAATGAAACGTACAGATTGTGCATTACAATGATAACCTATAAAAACTTTGACGTACATTTTCTAACAAATAGGACAGAGATGTCGATGATATTAATAATAAAAGAGGCATTCCTAAGCCTGATGTTAACTTGTAAGTTCTTACAATATGTTGTATTAATTTATCACATAAGATGTCATGTACTCTGTATTTTTACTTATGTACAATATTATGTTCGTTTTATCTTAGCCTCTTCTATGTTTTTTTTCAGTCTCAGGGAATGTATGTTGGTTAGTCTCTTCGTTGCCTTACAAAATATATTCATCGCGTGAAATGGTTAAATATAGTCATAAAAATATTTGAAGGAAAACATTTTTAATCCCTTTACATAGTGTTTTCGATATAGTTTTTATATATTTTATTTAAATATACTTAATACTAAGAAACTATTAGAAGCATTATTTAATACTTATATATCTATGAATAACATAATTATTCGATTATATTTTGATAAAACGATTAGACTATATGAAACGAAGATTTTTTTTTTTTTTTTTTTTTTTCATTTTATATTTTTTTTTGTACAATCGTCGATAAAGGCATTTTTGATTGAGGTTTTTGGTTCCTATTCGCATTAAGATCACATTGATTGTGCGTGACTATGATATTGAGACTATAAATAGTTTTTATTTTTTTTATTTTATATAACTTCCTTTACTGAAATTTGTTCGATTTTGAAAAAAAAAAACAACGTTGGAACAGAAAAAAAATGCTCCGAACACAAACAAAACAAATATTTCTACTATATAATGATGAAACATAAACAAGATTTTTTTTTCAGTCTGTATTGTACATGCTTGAGTACTTTGGGGACGGACTATTTTTCGCTACAGTAAAAATAATTTCGCCTGTGGTAAGTGTGAAATTATCCGAGTATGTTTATAATTTTTCCCCAAAATAAAATATATTTTTACTCATACGTTCTTATTTCGCGCGCTCACTGACAGTTGACATTTACGTATGCTATCTGTGGTGATATTTTTGACACGTCTTGCCATATTCGATATCTGTTTTTAAATATATCGAAAAATCACGCGTTGATCGTGACATCGTCTCCTCTACCTACATAATATCAGCTATTGTGAACAATAGCTTTGTGGCACTTTGTTTATATAATATAAAAAACTGTATTTGATACAGTAACAAGAGATTTCTCTTTTTAAAGCTATATAGTTGATATAAATTTTATGTATCTTTAATACTTCGTTATTTGTGCATTGATTTTAAAACAGTAGGTTGACGCGTAGATGTATTTACAATTGTTTTTTCCACGTGTCTTTTGACTAGATGTTTTACAGTCACTCCTTCAAACTACGCTAAATCACGATGTTCAACATGTTTACGTTGCCAATAATAATTAAAATATATAAAATTTACAAACACGTTAATTTACTCGATTATCTTAAATCGATATTAATAAATAGTTTGGTACATGAACACAATATGTTGGTAACACTGACGATATTTTTTTTAATAATTCGATTAATTCATCGATATTAATGAATCGAGTAAATCAGTATTTAAATGATAATACATTTAATTTATCGTGATATATACGTGTTTTTTTTTTAAATTATTATTGGCACGTAACATGTTCAATTTAACTTTAGATGTACAAAACATACGTCCGAATTTGTTTTTAACTACGCGATAAATTCGTTAATTTGAGATTTATTGCCAGTAAACATATTAATCGGCTATTCTCAATGTTTATAATACAACCGCTAAGAGAAATTGTTATTTCAATTTAATACTACTCTGTATAGATAGACTTGTCAATAGAGGTGGGAATGCAATAGATATATGCCATAGACAAGTGTATGAACACAGATAATACTATTTTACAAGTTTTTAAATAATTTAGTAGAAAATTGACTTTTTTTTACACATTTTTATACATGGAATAGAATCGATTATTGCTATTTTTAATTGTAAAAAGATCTGTTTTTTAAAGCTATGTACAAGCTTAATGGTGAAATATATCTACGCTAGGTTTTTCTCATGAGACAAAGTTTTTAATAATAAGCCACTAAAACAGTGATTTTAAAGCCACAATGCTGTTTGTATAAGGAACTTTCGGAAGAGCAAATATTTCAAAACGGCAACACGAATGTTCTTGTCCAAGCCGTTTATTTTATGGCGATTGAAAAATAATTAGGCCATAACTCTAAATACATTTTAAATTAACTTTAAATATATCATCTTAATTATGAACTGCTACCTTTATCTCCATACATTCAAACATATTATACCTAAATGTAAATAATTAAACTAGTTTACTAATAAAATTAAGTTTTTGTCGAATTTATCAACTATTTTATCAAATAATGTCTCTGCTTCATTTTAATAAAGGCGTTTTTGTAACGTTAAGTGCGTTATAAGATATATAATATTAAAATTTATACATATTTAATTTCTTATTTCTTTAAACAATATTATCTTGAAACAAAATCAATTCCTATCTTTATCCAAAGATGACAAACATTATTTAGGTCAGAAGCGGATTAACTGCCTAATAAAGTATTCAGTCACAATTATGAAAATTAGCAAAGTTCATTGGAGCGCCCAAATGGTCGAAAATCTACCTACATTCCAATTCTTACCCAAATTCCGATCTACATTTGTGTTACGCCCTAAGCACTTTTCAGTCCTAGGAATAATCCGCCTCTTTCAGGTACATAGTTCGTTCATATATTGACTTTTGTTTCATATTTCTCTATGGTCTCATTTTATCGTTGATAATATTTATGTTTAACAGATATCACAATTTTATTTATTTTTCCCCTCAATAAAATAATATAAATAAGCATATTCGTATAGTTAGTTGTCCGATTATCGTTTATTTAGTTCCTTGAAATTCTGCAATTAATTTAGAAATGCTTATCTTAAATGTCTGAAAACCTTTAGTGAGAGATATATTCGGAATAAATATTTATAAAACCTTAACTTTAGTTTTAAACTTAAACTAAAACGTAAATTTAAACTTTAGTTTTAAACTGTCGTAACACTCTTATAAGAACATTATTATTGTTAAACATGGAAATATGGCCCAGTGACAGTCGTTGCTATCGCGGTCAATCTTGTCACAAAATATATATAGGTAATTTTTACTAGGCATAGTAAATGCCTTTAAAGAAAAAATACAAGACCAGCTACAGTATGAAAAAAGGGTGACAGTTTTTTGACATTGGGACACCGCTAGTGAGTTCATAATTTAGTTTCATTTATGCCCGGGTCAAATATCCTTGTCGATATACTTATCTCTGGTTTACTTATAGATAATGATAGGAATATCAATATTAGTGTACTTCGTAGACAAAATCGCATCCTAGTTCAGATATCACTAGTAAAATTGACAAAACATGTCATAATGTATTAAAATAAACATATCACAAACATGGAAAGTATGGAAAGAACTTTTAATTATCAATCGATTTCGTTGACACATGTCAATGTCAATCTTTACATTCACTTTGACAGAACATAGACAACATTTCGTGACATTCGAAACTGACAGTTATTTTGTCTATGGATTGTGTTACGACAGTGGAGTTCTGCTGTAAGACTTACACGATACTGTAGGTCTGTTTAGCTTCCTGCAGTATGAAGTCGACTCTGTCATCGTGCGAGGCGACGCCGCGTACTGCGCGATGTAACTTGCGCCACGTACGAGGCTTCCATTTCACGTTCATATATTTGTTTATGTGCTGCCGATTGAAATAATCAATATTAATTAAATAAATCAAGTGTATTGTATTATTTATATTTTAGTCCTTTTTCCCTTCCCACCCTTTTCTTATTAGGAAAGGATGGGAAGGGGAAGTGGACTTGGCGAAGGACCCCTCCTTCGCCAAGTCCACATAGGAAGGAGAAACATCGTCTTTCTGTGCGTCCTCTTCTCCGTTGATTAAAGGTAGGCAATGCGTCTGAATTTGCGGATGTCTAAGGGTAATGGTCGTCTCGCTATTTCGGCGAATCCATGTAGCCGTTTGCTCTTTTGCCACCTTATGATGGATGATTGGATATAAAATTGACACCATCTCACTTCGGTGATACCATTTAGGGGTGGTAAATATCTTTGACTAGCTGTACCCTTACATAATGTTATATCTTATTTCTTACTAATATTATTAAAATGCCTAAGTTTAGATATATAGATGAATATTTATTAGAAGGTATCTCCAAAACGGCTCAATGGATCTCGTTGAAATTTGACATAGATGTAGTATTTTTTTTAATTCCGCTCGAACGGAACGTCGAGGGCAAAATCAAGTAGTTACATATGTGACAAAAAAGTGTTTTACCAGTAACATTTTGCAATTTACGAGTTTTAGGGTAAAATGTAGTTTATCTATACTTTAGGGATTTGTTTGGTATCCAGTATAAATATATAATATACTAGGGGTCAACGACTTCGTCAATGCAGAATTAAAAAATAGCCTATAATATTCCCGCGTGCATCAGCTACCTTTCCGTCAAAGTCCCAACAAAAGCCAAACGTACTGGAGATTACCCGGAACAAATGCGACTTTGTAGACATACAAAAATTTAAAAAAAAAGGTTTTCCGTTAGCAAAAGCGCAAATAAATCACGTATACGAGATCATTTTTTTATCTCGATGGTAACATAGACATTAGTAAATACAGACATTCAAATTACATTAATATACATATATACATACGTGCAGTATCTCTCTGTCGAGCTTGCCGTGCGTGTCGGTGGTGAGCACGTGTCCGGGCGCGCCGCCGCGCAGCCGCAAGTAGTGCGTCTCCCTCACCTCCACCGCGGACACGTCCAGCTGCTCCAGGCAGCGCAGTCTCACACATCCCACCAAGTCGTAGTGCCATATCCAATAACCTGGACGATTTCACTCATTTCAATTGTGAGGAAAAAAATAGCTTACTATAGCAAAAAGTGTCGTGACAACTTTTCGTAAGAATTTTTTCCGTCCAGCCCCCTTTCACAACGCGCGATAAGGAACTTCGTTCCAAAAACGAACTGTATTTTGTCGCAAATAAAATTGAGCGTAATACGATTTAAAAAAAGTTTCATTTTACTTTGCACATTTTTTTATCTAGAGCAAGTAAAATTAAACCTTATTACATAAGTATAAAGCTCAATTTTGTTTGCGATAAAAATCTGCTCTGCTCTCCATCCCGATCTGTGTGAATCCTTAAACACATTGACTGAAATTACTGATTATTGAATTATATATAAGACTAGCTGTCGCCCGCGACTCCGAGCGGATTTAAAAAAAAATCCTCGAACCTCACATCAAAATATGGGAATATGTAGTGAGATTTCAATGCCATTTCATTAATTGTAAAAGAAAACGTTATAGCATTCAAAGTGTTAATAATAAATTAACACGTAACATACCGTGTAATACAAGCCTCTGAAGTTGGTGGCATTGCCAACACAGCAGTACCAATGGATTCATGTTGAACATTGCGTACTGTAACATAAAAATACATAATATACCTTAATAAGTTAAAACTTTGAAATAATTTATCCGGCTTACGAAGGACTACAGGTAAAGTAGTGGGTAGTTACAAAAAATAATGATTATTTAAGAAAAAATAGCTATTGTATTTTTAATGCTTATTTTTAATATTCAGTTTTATTACCGAGTCATCTCTGACTTCCGCTTTCAATATTTCTTTGTCTTCAATGGGGTCGAATGGACTGTCAACCCACACCAGCTCACGAAGAGACTTCTTATAGTAATTAGTCAATTGCTTGATCAACGGGAGATGTAGCTGAAATAAAACGATACTTTACGCGTCACAAATTATAAAATTAATATTTACATAGTAAAAAAAAACCAAATTTTTATTAAGTAGCAAGTTCTAGCCCGCGACTTCGTCGGCGCGGAATTAAAAAAAATGTAGTAAGTAGATTATGCGTTCTTCCAGACTATTTTCTACGTCTGTTCCAAATTTCATCAAGATCCGTTCAGCCGTTCCGAAGATACATTCAAACAAACACTGAGTCAATTAAGCCGTTGTACCACAGATTTAGGGGATGCAATTACGCTATACATCATTAAGGAACGGACACACACAATCAAAAAACCCTGTCCATCAGGCAAAAATTACAGCACACTAGTCTTAATAAGTATATTATTAAAGGGACTTACAGTTTTACAAAACATGACCTTCATAGATTTGAGCGGTAATTCCTCTACCAGCACGTTAGACATCACTTTGTTGAACTTGCTCTCCGGCACACAGATCTGATGAAAACAATCTTGTCATTTTATTGGTTACATTTTCGTAAGACATTATTAAATGACTAGCTGTAGCCCGCGGATCCGTTCGCGCGGAGTTAAAAAAAAAACAATTAGTAGCCTCTGTGTTCTTCAAGAGAATTTTTTACATCTAAATATATGTCAAATTTCAGTTAAATTCATCTATCCATCGATATATTCGTATTTATAAAATTAGTAAGATTAAAAACGGCAAACACTGCAAAGGTTTGAAAATTAGTCGAGACCGTTACCGGAGTTTTGACTTGACTGTTAACCGTTTTTAATTATTTTACACCCTTGTTATTATTAATGGAGGTTTCGACTGGTACTTGTATTGATACTGTCATCTCTTACATTCTCTTTGATAAATCAGAAACAAAATTTGACAATACAAATGTCATAGTTTTTTTTTTTAATTTTATGACCTGGTAACATAGACCTTTAGGTCAATGTCATAGCTATAGAATTCAAGGTTAGTCATTTCAATTAGACCGAGGCAAAGAGTAGAGCAGTTTTTTTGTAAATAAAATTGAAACTTACCATATTAATGCAAATATTAAGTCCGTTTGGATACAGATCGTTCAAATTCCCCCAATCCAGCGGTTTGCGTTTCAGATTCGTTTTGTTCGTGATATTAATGTTGAAGTACTTGAAGTGCTTGAGATGTGACAAACAAGTCACCACTTCTGAACTAACGTGGTCGTATTCGATAGTTAAATTCTGAAACCGAAAAAAATATATATATATAATACTAGCTGCAGTGCGCGATTTCGTCTGATTTAAAAAAACGGAATATCTTTTGCGTTATTCAAGACTGTAACTTACAGTTGTTTAAAATTTCATAATGATCCCTTCATCCATCTAAAATTTATAGTACTAAGAGTAACATAGAATAGAACAGAACAAAATAGAATAGAATTGATTCCTCTTTCAAAAAATGTGACATGTTTTATGTGAATGTTTCGGGAGTATGTACTCACTTGAAGCATTGACAAGGCAGTTGTAGCATTGTCCACGTTGACATCTTTTGACGGAGTGAAAACGCTATTGAACGATAAAGCTAACGGGTCGCACTCCTTCTCTAAACACTGCAATAAAAGAAAACAAAAAATGCATCCATCTTTATATAATTTCAATCTAACGTTTAATTTAAATAGATAGATTACGTGAATACATAATAAACGTCAATTTTAATAAATAGCGGTCAATACGCTGTTTTATTTTTTCTGTTATTTTGTGAAAACTGTGAGATAAAGCGAAGCAATAGCTATCGGTGCATAATTACGTAAGAAAATGTATTTTATAGAAAAAAGAATTAACAAGTTTTAGAAAAAGATGCTGTTTGTCTATGGTGAAAATATATCAACTTTGGATTGGAACTAAGTAACAAATCATTGTGTTAACTAAATAACTTACCAGTCATTAAATTGTGTTAACTTTCGTGAGATAAATTAAGAACGGCTTAATTCACAAATGATCTCTCGGAAAAGGTACCGACGGACCCGTCGGGGGTCCATGGATCCGAAACTAGTCGGTGCCGACACCGAAAGATCATACGTGAGTTAAGCCGTTCTTAATTAATTTAACCAGACATTATTGGATAACGGTCCATTACCGGAATAACTTACCATATGTTCGTCTTTTTCAATCAACTCTAACGGACTGACTGTACAGCCCATGAGCACCAGCGAATCCAGGTTATTGAACGGCAACGATTCCAAAGTTTTTCTGCAAAATGAAATACATATAAACTAACTAAGTCGTACTAAATATGATCAAAGATTCTTGTAGTTAAACTATTCCTTCATACAGATTACGAATAACTATGATGAAGGATGACTACTTGACGTGGTTAGTTGCATGCTGTTTTATGAACAAAAGGGAGCACATCACAATTTGGTCGGATATTTTTTGACATTAGGAACAGGACTTAAAGGTTAACTATGGTCAAAGGTGGGCATTAACTCGTTAATCCGTTAATCGTTAATTAACGAAGTTAACATTTTCCTTAACGGATTAACTTTTAAGTTAAATTCAAAAAGTGTTAACGCTCTTGTTAACTTCCGTTAAATTCTACTTCCGTTAATTTAGTCCGTTAATTGTTCCAATAGACACTTATTGACGTGTTGTCATTTTATTTAAATTATGCATCAGGCTACATTCGTAAGTTCGGCTATGTTCGGCGACCGTCGGCGAGTCGCATGGTGAACGAGAACGAGAGAGAACGAGAACGAACGAGTGTGATGCATGTTATACAATACACCGAGCGGCCGGGATAGACGTGATCAAAAGAGTACCACAGAATCCTTGTTAGAAAATAATGACGATTTAAACAAACTTACCTCTATCAAATATTGCGAAGTTTAGTCGCTAGACACCTTCTAAGTTTATTAATTATTTCATATTTACACAAATGTCTCGAAAAGTCTTTATTACATTTTATTCACATTAAAACTGGTTTTCATTTATTTAACATCACTTTTTTTAGAACAAGACTTTGTTATAAAATCAACATAAGGTTCGAAAACACTTTACTCTTAATACAATAATTGTTATACGTGAGACGCAAAATCTATTAAAAAAGATAAACTCTGCGTTGAATTGCAATCAAAATAATCGAGTGTGCATTACTCTTCAACGTCGTACCTAAAATACAACTAAACTTTGTTGCAGACAAAATGTTTATTTTAATTTTGGAGTTTAAAGACAACAAAAAATATTTAAAGAAAATAGTTTATGGTTCATTCGAAAAAGCGTACAAATAGGATTTTTTTGTCATTGCGTAAATAGGAAACAAGCAATGAAAAATAAATTTAAAAATTCGAAAGACGAAATGTGCACGCAATAAACGTTCCTCAAAAACAAAAGGGATTTAGGTGTTTATTACCGTCGTTGGTTTTTTTTGGGGCTTCTTCATAGTCAACGAAAAATAATTTTACATTTTAAAAATATGAACAAAGGATCAAATGGACAGCCGCACAGAGAATACGATAACGAACTCGATGGATTTATGGCCCCAACCCTTCTAATGGTCGGGGATGCACGTGCGCTGCGCAAAGACAATAGCGAAGATAATTTGTTTGTTTACAAAAAAAAAGTATACGACAAAACGAGAAAGAATGAGGAAAAAGATAAAATAATTATGTTAGTGAAATAATGTTAAACTGTGTTATACTAAATTTAATATATGAAATGTCGCCACAAGTGACCTTTACAAAAAGACATCGATTTTTTTAAGTATATCGAAAGTTTATTTTAAAATTAATCGAATGTCGTTGAAAATAATTGAAAAAATATTCTTACTAATTAACTATAACGATTTTATAGGTGATAAGAAAGAGAGAAGACATCACCCGCGATCGGTTGTTTTCGTTATGTCGTGTAACTTATGCTTTAAACACTGAGAGTAATTTAACTTGATTTAACATATAACAATAGATCGGATGATAGATCATTAGATGATAGAAGTTATCGAAGGCATCTCAGTTGTATAGTTTGATGTGTTGAGATGTATCACTGGATTGGTTATATAGTTTATTTATCATTGTTATAATAAGTTTCCTCTGATGTTAGAAGTTTTATTAATAAATCTATATTAATAAATAAAAAGTACGTAAAAAATGATAAGTCTGTTCGTGGGTCCTTAGCTAAAATAAAAAATTAAAAATATTACCAAATTATACATAAAATTAAATGTTCAGTTGTTGGAGTATGAGCAAATGAATATCCGGGAGCAAATAGTAACAGATAAATGTAAATACTGCACAAAAGTTTTGATTGTTTTTTTTAAATATTATCACATGTCTTAATGTTTAATAGAAAATTTGTGTTGTCTAAATTTAGTTAGCTCTCTAATTCCGTGACGTCGGATTGTCGATAAAAAAATTGACTGAAAAAGTCAATTGTCCATCATTGTCAGTGTAGTATATGTGTGTAACTAGTGCATGCTATGTCATTATTATGGTACAGGCATTAGTACATCGCTCCTATTGTCTAAATTATATTTTAGTATATTATACTAGCTGTCGCCCGCGACTCCGTCCGCGCGCAGTGAAAAAAACATAATAGGGTTATGATAAATAGATGTTGGCCGATTCTCAGACCTTTTTTTTTACGTGGGGAAATGACTACGCATATCCGACTCTATGGGGTGAAGAGTCGGATTATGTCGGACTCACACCGACTAAAACCCCACGGTGGTCGCCACCGGCGCTAACAAGAGGAGGCGGGATCTCCGTTCGGAACACAACCGTCACCCCTTAATGGCTTAGCTAGTCCTTTCGACCTAGCCTCTTCTTCATTTTGGCCTTCTCAAGGCTGTTTGAGTGTTAAGGACCCCACCCTGAACACTCGCAACCCACTAACTCCATAAAAAGCATGAAGTGTCATTACCGGGTGGCCCGAGGAAAATCGTGGGGAACAGCTGCCCCACGATGGCGTCGTCGCCGAGTGGGATCAGACCTTTCACGGGATCGCTCAGCAGCCTCCTTCGTAAGCATCGCGGATTCGCAGGAGACTACAACCCTCCACTCTGTTTCCCCACTCAGCATCCTCGCCAATCCGTTGTCTCAGGGCTTGCCGCTCCAATTCCCACGCTGGGCATACTGCAAGTGTGTGCGCAGCGGAATCTCGCTCCTCCACAAGACAATGGAAACATCTTGCCGTTTCCTCGCGTCCGATTTTATGAAGGTAATCTCCAAAACAGCCGTGCCCGGTGATTATCTGCGTAAGGCGGAAGGTGAGGCTTCCATGTCGTCGCTGCATCCAGGCATCGAAGACCGGCAGCACTGCTTCAACGACGCGTTTGTGCGCAGTTCGCTCATCGGAAAGCCTTGTGCGCCATGTCTCCAACGCGTTTTGCCGTTCTTCCCGCTTAACCATCTCGAGCGTCTCACCTGGTGTGCCCCTGCCCATGCGAAGGACGCAAATTCGGTCGTACACCCTTGCATCCATTTCGGCCAGGATATCAAAGGGAGGGAAGCGTGCCAAAACTGTTGCCGCCTCAAACGAGATTGTGCGATAACCCCGTACGACACGTATGGCTATTCTACGTTGTACGCTATACATCTTCGCTCTACAGCGGCGGAGTGCGAGCCTCTTTGCCCAAACGGGCGAACCGTATAAAGCTACAGATCGTACAATACCCGCGTAGAGTCGCCGTACTTCCTCACCTGGCCCACCGAGATTTGGTAACAATCTTTGCAGAGCACCTGCTACCCTTTCAACCCTGGGAACTAACCGTGAGAAGTGTTCCTGAAAATCCCAGCGACTGTCTAATGTAAGCCCGAGGTACTTCATGTACCGGCCTACCCTGACTTCAGCTCCACCTATTCGGACCCATGATTCGGGAGGTTCCTTAGTTCGCGGAAGCTTGTGGAACCACAGTGCCTCGGTCTTAGATTCTCAGACCTACTGAATATTCTCACAAAATGTCATGAGAATCGGTCAAGCCGTTTCGGAGGAGTACGGTGACGAAAACTGTGACACGAGAATTTTATATATTAGATAACTAAACTATGGATAGGATTAGCGATCGCCCGAGATTTCGTAAGCGCAGTAAAAAATAGCCTAAGTTCTATTGAAAGTCTCGACAAAATCGGTCCATACGATTCGGAGATTATTCGTATGGCCATTTCCCGCTTGCGCCTTATACTTGTAATGTAATATAAACAAAAATTAACTTTAACTGTTAACTTTAACTTGCGTTAAATTTTCGTAAATTAAACGCTTTAACGATTAACGAAGTTAAATTTTTATTTAACGAATTAACGATTAACGAAGTTAACTTTTTGATTAACTGTGCCCACCTATGACTATGGTTATAGCCAACTTATCTATATTATGTTAGACTTCTTTGGCGTACACGAATGACACCCGTCGCCAATTGAGCGAGATAGAGATATAAATAAGGGAGACGGATGCAATATTTTTGCTGACTATCTCGCCCAATCAGCGGCGGCAAGAGCAGGATTTTTTTCCATTCAACCGTATATCGTTTGTAATTTATCGATTTTCTTATAAACATTCTAGTGCTTGACCACATTCCTACCTGATGTTATTCGGCGATGTGATCTTAAGATGTTACGCACTAGGTTAGCCTATTCATTCTTCTCTTCAGCAGCATAATCTGACAGACTGACTGACGCCGTACGATGGTAAACGGCAATGTATGTCCGTGCTATAGCGGAAATGTTACTTAATTAGGTTTTGTGAATTCCAATTTAAGACAGACAATTACCTACATTTGTACCTAGACAAGATTTAAACGTAACTAATAACGTGTTGACTATTGACAAGGGCTGCTTCATATTTGATCCCAAATCTTCGGGCTTGCATAACGAATTACATTTCTTTGGGTCAGTGTGGGTAGTGTGAAAAAACACTTCTTCGACTCTAAAGATCAAATGGTTTGACATCAGGAGTATGTCAAATACGCTTTTTCTGCTCTTTTTCCGATAAGGAGTCATCCTAGACGTTTTAGTTTTACGACGTTAACAGCTCTACTGTTAGCTATAAAGCTCGAGTACATTTTGTAACTATAATATGAATGTTGATCGTTCCTACATAAAATTCGTTATGTTATGTTGTTAGTAGATGAGTTTATAAGTTCGTTAATAATAACCTTACCGTTTGAGCATAAATACTGGTGAATAAGATTCCTCTTGTAAATAGATTGGACCAATAAATGTTATTTCTTTTATCATTTTCATGTCGTAAAATCTGTAATGCAAAAAAAAAAATTTCAAATATTTTATCGTATAGAAATATTCTTGTTTAAATTGGGTTTTTGGATGGACACTTATTACGCTAGTTAGTTAAAAATTCTGATCAGTGAAATAACACAAAGAACTATCTCATTATATATGTTGCGTTTACATTTTCTTGTTCCGCAACTGAATTCCAATTGACTTTCACTAACGTAAATATTCCAAATGAAAATACGGACGTCATTGGTTGTACAATTATTTATACGTATCTACAACACTCTGAGATTAATCTACACTAATATTAGAAAGAAGGAATGATTTTATTGTTTGTTTGTATGGAATAGGCTTCGTAAGTAGTTAACCAATTTAATAAGTTCTTTCACTGTTGGGAAGCTACAGTATCCACGGGTGACACTAGCTATGTTTATAGCTAGATTTTTTCCAGTAAGGTGGGTAAGTACTAATTGAGACCATTAGTGTAGAGTTTGTACAAGATATTTACAACAAGGGACTATTTAAGTGACCATTAAACGACTTTGGGTACAGTAAAGTCCACTAGATGGTAAGCTTTTACCAATCGATTGACATTGAGATTATAATTATTTAAGAACTAAGCTATTTTTTTTTGTTAATATCTGATTTAAGCCAGAAATATGTTAGATAGTTGTTTAAATAACGAAATCGAAAAACAAGTTATAAGTCTAACTAGGATTACCAAACATGAGTTATTGTCACGTTTGTAACAATACTACGAACTGTAGAATAAAAGGTTTGAGCAAAATGTTTCCAATAGACTTAGCATTGTGTACAAGGACAACACGGCGCGAGGCCGACTCGGTTAGGTCTGTACAGATAACTTTAATACTGGTATGACTGTTATATGTCATTTGCTGATATGTCAAGTTTTCGACTTTAAAATGAAAAAATAGATTTTTATTTTACACTAGCGACCCGCCCCGGCTTCGCACGGGTGCAATGCAAAATATACCTACTACAGAATAAATGCACAATTTATTTAAGGTACTTAAATGGATAAGGATTAATGCTGTATTGTTTAAAATCACTTCGTAAAAGAATTTTTTATTCTGGTTATGCTGGGTTATCCCTAAGAGATAGACATATACCATCGCGGACTTTTTTGTTGAACTTTTTAAGGTGAACAATACTGTAGTACATTATTTTGGTCTATCTCGTAGGGTTCAGCCAGCGTTTGCAATATAAGCGCAAAAAAACGTGCTTATTTACGACATCACATTAGAAAACTTTAAATTTATCAGTGTTTCTCTACTATATTATGCATTTATTATACATACAAACCTTCCTTAAGAATCACTCTATCTATTAAAAAAAACCGCGTCAAAATCCGTTGCGTAGTTTTAAAGATCTAAGCATACATACGGACATACAGCGAAAGCGACTTTGTTTTATACTATGTATTGATAACTTAGTAATGGGATAATTAAGTTCGAAAAAAGTGAAGAATGGTTGTTACTTAAATTTGTAAAATGTTGGAAAACGACCAGTTTTTACCCGACTATCAAGATCAAGATCAAGATCGTACATAAGTATGTATGTACGTCAATACTATTGTGACCTGTATCCTGTAACCTTAGCCGCATTCGGCTCGTATTTCTTGCCAGAGTATCATAGGCTCAATAGTCAGTTGATTTATTTTTGATTTTTTAATTAACAAATTAGTTTTATTTGTAACTAGCTTTTACCCGCGACTCCGTCCGCGCGGAATAAAAAAAATGCACACAAGATAAAAAAGTTCCTATGTCCGTCTCCTAGTTCTAAGCTACCTCCCCATCAATTTTCAGTCAAATCGATTCAGCCGTTCTTTCGTTATAAATAGTGTAACTAACACGACTTTCTTTCATATATATAGAAGATTTATATCAAAAGACATCATGTAATAATACTTACTGAGTGAATACATTAGACATGAACAGCTGTAGGTCCTCAGGGCTGGAATCGATGTATATGTAGATCTGTTTCACTTGTTTCCTGAACACACGAGTTAAGAAACAGCTTCTATCCATATCACTGACGCGCAGTTTGAGGGTATCCCTAAAATAAAAGCTTCTGTTTAAATAGACACGTTCAGTGCCATCCACTTTGATATCACAAGATGGCAAACGAGCAAGCTGCCAATTGAATTGTTTGATCTAAGTAACGTTGCCCATAAATATCTACTAAGAGTTTGATAAACGAAGAATACGTACTACTTCCACTTCTCCTTCACAACCATTCCTTGTAAGAGAAGGATAGGAAGGAGAAGAGACTCAGACTTTGACCTCAGACAAGAATAGTACCTATTATTATTTGACGAAGTATTTTGTATATATGTACTTACTACGTTGCACACTATACACTACAGATGCCACTTGGTTATCAAGAATTTGCTACGTTTATTTATATAATAGGTGGTTTTATAAATAGGTGGAAGTACATGGCTGAATTCGATTAAGATGCCAAGAGTGTAACAGAGTTCGTGATATAGTTATATCATAAAGAGGCCGTGACTTTCATACCTCGACCCACTTACGGCCCTTTTTACGCTTTTTTATAGAAGTAAAAAAATTAGACATTTTCAGCTGCAACTCGCCAACCAATTAGTATCAATCGACTCACAATATTTATAGATCTCATAGAGATCGATTATGCAAATATATTAGCAGGCTTTTTAAGATGAGGCGTAAAAGAGAAGTGATGACTCACATGCGACCCCCAAACATGAGTAGAGCGGAACGCCAGTGGCGGCAGACGGAGGACGCCGCCAACGCATCCTTAGTGCGTAGATGTCCCAACACGCATCGTAACGGCAACAATGGGAGATTACCCCAATCCATCAACATCTGGAAGAAAATAGATTCTCTCACTCCAGAGTCAGGGGTAGTTTGTTTCGTTCCAGTGCGTTCCTTTGGAGATCCCGGGACTTTTTAGTCAAACTTGAAGATTCCACCGAGAGGTTTTTTGTAAGTCCCACATAAACCTGTTCCCGCTTAGAAGGCAGGGTATCTTTTAAAGATTTCCTCTTCGATATAAAATAAATAACTTAACATATAATTTGTTAGGAATATAAGGTAAAATATACTGGTCTGCTCAGCTTGGCTCAGTTGTTCCGTGATTTGTCATTACTATTGACTATCAGTTGCTCGCGAATTCGTCAGCACGGAATTTTACTCCCGCACATACATATATCAGCGTTAGCAACCTGAAGTGCACTGACTATCGTACCAGGGGCGTAAAAATTATCGTACATGGATCGAAATTATCGTATTTTTTAGGATAATGTCTATTATAGATAAATTAATCATATAAATTGTAATATTGATATGCATGCAAGTACTTTATAGTTTATCTTTTTTAAACCACCGCTGTCAAATCAACAGAACACTGATACCCAAATGTTTTACACGTGGTACAGACCTGAACTGATTCCCTTTCCACTTTAAGTGCAATAAACGTGCCAAACTTAAAATTCACTTAGACAAAATTTCACTGTTCTCATGCAAGTTGGGTATGAAACACGTCAAAATTTTGTATTTATAAAGAAGAAATGGATATGAATGGGTGGTGAAATAAAAAATCAAAGAATTTTTTCATATATCAATATACACTTATAATATGACACAATATACACTTACAATATACACTTATGAATATAAATTCATAACAACAGAAAATATAATTTTTATATTTTAATATAGTCTTTAAAAAATAATTTAATATAATTAAGGTATTCATAAAGATTAATTATTTGTGTTATCACTTAGAAATCGTTTGGCATTAAAATATTATTAAATTCCTCTACATCCGCGTCACTATATAAATCTTGAACCGTTTTGGTAGTGCATTCTGTAGTAATTTCTTCACTTAATTTGAATAATTCCGTTTGTCAGAGCGAATACGGACATACAATCATAATAATATAACGAAATAACTGCCAACTTTTCTACACAAAATATACGATACATATGAAGTGTGAACATTATCGAAATATCGAACTTATATTCTCTTGTTCGCATTGGTAGATGCTATACTAACCAATAAGAAAGCGTGTACAGCAGGCGCTGGATAAAGTTACAGTATTGGCAGTGGTGAAACTTAGTAGAGCGGATCGTAAGGACCAATAGGAATAAAGAACTTGTATTTCCCAGTATTTTCTCAAGATTTTATTGGACAAAATAAAATCATGCTACTGCGGTTTAGACTATCAACGCATGAGTGAAATAATATAAATTCTCAAATTTTGCATCATGATAGAAATTATCGTACAATCTGCGTACGATAATAATATGCTATCGTACATCGTATGTAGGCACAAAATTATCGTATTTGTACGATAATTATCGTACGGTTCCGAACGCTGACATATATGCATGTAAATAAATAAAATCACCGTCAAAATCAAACCAGCCGTTTCTAAGATTACCCGGATTAGTAGTTTTTAGCGGATTTACAGACAAAATTTTAAAAATAGATTTTCATTTCAAGCAACGTCATGTGAAACGTTGATTAAGAAATCTTAAAATTATTTTATTGATGCGGGGAATTCCCCTAATATAAGGGCAAAATTTCGAGTGCCTTAGTATTCAGAAATGTCATCACATCTCTCACACGACTTTTGTCTATATATACATACTAGCTGTCGCCCACGACTCCTACGGGCGGAATTGAAAAAAAAACCTAATGAGTAGCCTATGTGTTCTTCCAAACGATGTTCTAGATCTGTGCCAAATTTCATCAAGATCCGTTATGCCGTTTCAGAGATACCTTCGAACAAACATCCATCCATCCATCCATCTAAACATTCGCATTTATAATATTAGTAAGAAGTAAGATAAATAATACAATTGGAGTGGCTGTATGACGTATTAGCGTTCCTTAAAAAACAGTTTTTTTAATTTTTGTCTGTCTGGCTCTATGTTTCATAAAATAAAATTCTCATTTCTTTTTATTATCAAATCACTTTTTAACCGTAAACAAATTATCTATTTGAACCATAGATAATGAAACAAGAAACTATGGGGACCCCACCGAGGTTATTTCTATTTAATTATTTCTTATTTTGCTATTTACTACTTCTATTGTTTATTCTGTTATTTAAATAATCTTAACAATTTTTTACGCGTATTATGATTTAAAAATTCTTAACTTTTTTTTCTATGCCCAAGCGCGCGTTTCTGTCATGTTTGACAGGTTAATGTTTTAGGTTATAGCGTACATATATTTCGATTTATTAAAATAAAAATTAAAAGTAAGAAACTTAATCAGCCTAAAGTTGTCCAATGCTGAATTTAGACCTCTCCAAATGATTGGTCCCCTGCCCTGCCCCTTCAACTCTTTTAAGTTGGTTATGAAACTGTTATTTAAGTATGTAGCCTGTATATATGCAAGTGTAATATATGTTATTTATACCCAATGTAACATAGTATGTTGTATGGTGTGCCAGCAAGCAGTAAATACTACATATTCACTAAAGATAAATGGAGTGCAATGTAGCAATTACAAAACATAATTCATTCCATTTCTCATTTTTGTCTCTTCTTATTGGTGTTTTTGATCATCTAACATCATGTGGTCAATCTTCTCAACTAATTTTATTTCAAAAGCAGGAAGTAATAAAGGTCGAACAAACAGTGAACACACAGGACCAGTCGGTGGTGTACTGAACATTTTAACTATTTACTTTAAAAATGTTCATATTTAGCCTGTTTTATACATGCAAATGATCCAACATCAAGTGAAATGCAAGATTTTACTAGATTGCAGATTAAACAAATGCATAGGACTATCATAATGTGTGTCAGTTCATATATAGGAGCCTGGGACTTAGTCAACCATGTTGCCGCCGTGAAGGTTAACTTCACATTTTTGAAAATCACTACCTAAATTAAAAAAAATCCAGGATTTAAAAATTCAATTCTAGGACAGTGATGGTTAAGCTTTACATATAAAGTGCCAATTACTAAAGAAATATTTAATTATGTCATAAATATGGCATCAAATAATTTCTACTTTGTGATTACTGGGAACATTCCATAGCATATCATAGCATTCACTTCTCATGTTAGTAATGCCCATCACACTTTTTTTGTACTGCATAGTAATTTTTATGAAGTGAAATTCCCAAAATAATGACATATGCCATTGGTTTGCCATCCCTGCTCTAGGAAACAAAGATGCAAGTGAATAAAAATACACAAATACACAATGAAGTCCTTATATTTACTGAAACTATTATAATTTATGCAACTAAATATCATATACATTTTCAAGCTTTTATTGAGATGTCAAATTAAACATTGAATACATCATTAAACATAGCAAACAAAAATAAATAATTGATATAAATGTGCCGATTGGAATTTCATAGAGGAACAAACTTCAAGTATTTTATTGGAAGAACATAAGAATAGCAAAATAGAAATTACAAAAGAATTTTATTGTAATTTTAAAGAAAATATAAAATAACACAAATCAGCCTCAATAATTACAAATAACACTGCTTATAACAACAAGGAAGAACAAGGAAGTAATAGTTATCTGAAATATTCAATTTTAATAACTGATAGTTTTAAATGCAATATTGTATGGTTTATAAGGCACTTAAAATGAGTTCAGCAGATTGGTGTTTATCCATACAATGTATTTGTCATTTTAACTGATGTTGTTCTAAGCAGTTTCTAATGCAGTGCTCAAACAGCAAAGTAGCAAGAGCGATTACACTTTTACTTGTCTCTCTACGAAATATGAATTAAAAAATTCCTGAATATATATATGCTTTTAAATGCAAATGAGTAAAAAGAATTTTAGCTATTTAGTTTTCATTGTTATATAAAAACTTAATTTTAATAACATTTACTTTCAGTAAGATTTAATTTCCTTAATACACCTACCAATTAAAAGAATTTATAAAAATAACTAAAGCGACCTAAACTTACAATACATGTTGGAATATGCATCATAATTCTAATCAAGTTTATATGTTCTTATTCTAAATTTTTAAGAATTATTACCATGTTGGTAAATATGAAGAGAAATTATTGAAATGAAAAATATTAGACATAACAGTTATCTATCTCCAGAATGTATTCAAACATTATGTTTGTGATATGATTTGATAAATTTAATTCATATTATTCAATTACTTTAGGTAACTACGGTACAGCAAAAGTGACCGTGCAGTATCTTTTTCTTGTTCCAAAAGGAAGAGCATGTCGCGAAGGTTGATACGCTTTATACGAGTGCGCAGCGCCATCTGTCCCCGACCAGTCATGCCACTTGAAGTTTGATTAGTGTTGGTCGAAACATTATCCCCTGACCCACCAATGCCTTCATTAAGTCGTGGTTTTTTGCGCGGTCCGATAGCCTGAAGAGCTGTCAGATTCGCTTCCCGTTGGCGAACCTCTTCTAATTCTGCGCGTTGCATTTCTTTAGCCTTAGCCTTAAGTTTCGCCTGCTCAGGATCCTCATTCTTTGACCGAGACTTTGCAGCGCGAAGTAACATCTCGCGTTCAGTATCCTCGCATCTCTTCTTCACAACGCGATCTCTCTCTTCCAGGAATTTAATCTGACTTTTCACATCTTGTGAAATCTCATATCGGTTATCCATCTTAACACAGAGATCGATTCGATGCTGGGCAATGACTGCTAGCTTTTCCACAATAGTCTTGAGCCTCTCATGGAGAGCATGACATAAGAGCGCTGATACTTCAGGAGGTGGTTCCTCTAGCCCGTGCTTGGCACAGGTTGCTTTCACTCTAGCTTGCATCAAATGCATTGGTACCAAGAATTCATCTTTACATGACCTTATCTGTGTTCCAATCATTTCAGTAGATCCAAGGATCCTTTGGCTTTCCTCGGCTAAATTCACTCCACCCATGGCAGCGACGTCATTTATGTCATCATCACCTGCCATTTTGTCATCAACAAAGTGAGGTGGAGTAAAGGGCATTGAGGATCTTTTTTCTTTTTCCTTCAAAAGTGATTGTCCAGGTGTAATAACAGTGGATAGTGCAGCAGATGACAACCCAGGGCGTGGGAAATTAGCTTTGTTATTTACTCCCACAGTTTTCCCAACTTTGCCAACATTTATTTTAGTGTGCACAGGTATGTTCTGTAGCACTGCAATTGTTCCACCCACTTTTGGAGCAGGTTTTTGCATTTGTACATTAGAAGTACTTACAACTTGTTGCGTTGGGGCAGGAATATTTGAAAATGCGACATGAGGTGCAGGAGGATTAATACCTTCAATGACCAATTCTTTAGTAACTAATGACTGTCTAAGTAATGGTAAGCTTTTCTTCAAGAATCCAATCAGGCAAGGTTGAGGACTTGCATTTAGTAAACGTTCAAGTCTATTACAGAACTCTTCAGGCTCCACTTGAGCATCTATTAGTTCCTGAATGAGATTTCTCACATTTGTTTCAACAGATTTGGGTTCCTTGCTAGATAGGTCAAGTAGATTTGCAAGGAAATTACGGCACTTTTCCTTTGTATTATCTGAGGGCTTTTGAGTTGTGACAGTCGGTGGCTGTGGTGGTGGAGTAGCAGATTGCATGCTTGCAGAAACTGACACTGGTGCTGGCCCTTGCTGTATTTGTGTAGGCATTTGGGCTGGTGCCGCAATGCTAGTAGATACTGTAGCCACGCCGGGGTGTGCAGGCACTGTGGATAGCCGCAGAGTCTGCGGTTGTGGTGCAGCAAGGGTATTGCCTCCAGGAGCAGGGCCAACTCTTAACAGTTGATATTGTCCAGTGTCAGTCTTCAACAACAAATGACCCTGCTGTCCTTGTTGTAGGCTTTGCAATGTTTGCAACGTAATACCTGGGGCTACAGCTCTGGCACCAACTACTTGCTGTGTGCCAATTACAACTCGTGGTGATACTGTAGCTACAGACTTCTGTGCCGCAACTGAAGGTGCTTCAGGTCTCATGTTTAATATTTGTACATTAGGCAAAATGGTGGGTTGACCTGACCCCAAGTTTTGTGTGGTGACCACAACATTCTGTCCAGGTTTGTTCATTGTTAAAGCATTAGGTATAGTATTGGACATGCTTGAACTGACAGTAATGGGTACTGTAACCATTCCAGTTTGCATGCCAGATTGTCCAGTAGTTGTCCCCTGTTTAATTACTAAAGAGGGGTTCATGATAATTGTTTAGACTTGAGACTAGGTGAATGCTTCTGTTTTCAATTATTACTCTTTGTCTTTATGTAATCTGAGTCAAGATTTGTTCTAGATCAAACTGCACATACTATATTGTACTTTACAAATTAAGCAATATGCAATTTGCTTTGTCTTTTAAATTCATATTGTATGTAATTTGGGTATTCATTTTCTATTTAATCATTCTGTCACCATGCAACTTGTCTTTTTCAACTCCATTATTAGATTTTGCACTGGAATCAATGTGAACATGACTATGAATATAATATTTCTTTAATATAATATTCTGATATGAAGCTGAAGAAACTGGAGACTAACCAACAATATATTATACATTTAAGAGTAACCTAAAAATGATAAAGCTAAATGTTTTTTTATTCACAACTTTATAGTAATTCACAATAAAAGTGTAAACTTGCTGAATTTCAAACACTATTAGTTTGACCAAGAAATGTTATGTCAAGTCTATAAGATTTTAGTTTTCGATCATCATCTGTGGAATATGTGCATCTTCCCATAAATATGTTTAGCATGGAAAGTTTCTGCTTGACAAAATGTTTGTCGCCGACACTAATAGAACATTAATCAGCGTTTAATATAAAATAAATAATATTCCAGTGATAGGAAAAAAGAAGACGTAATAGTATGCATTTTTACGTACTTGTTTTACCTTATGTGTCTAGTGTTTTATGCAAAAGGCGTGACGACGTAACAGCTGTTTGTAAGTGGGCTAACATAGAGATGCTTCGAACTGCGTCATTTATCGAACACCACTATTGGTGGCGTTAATAACGTATTATACAATACAATTAATGCACTATTCTATGCGCAAAAATTAAATGAACAGATGTGCCCAATATGTGTAAAAAATTGTAGTCGTAATGCATAATAAGCACAATCACAAATAAAGGTCATCAAAATGGTTTATGTGTACTTACCACTTCAATGTTGCTTGTCAAATAATAAATATTAAATTTTGTTTTATATCTTTCTTATAAATGAGAACACTGTTTGTTATAATAAAGTGAAAGTCGCAAGTAATTTTACACGTCCAGTCTCACTCACATTATCGCACAAATTAAAGAATTACAAAACGAAAGGAATAAACTTGAATCGATGACGGAATGGAACGGAACGGAGCGGATGCGATTTCATTAGGAAATACAGATTCAAAATAATGGTATAAGAAAAAAAATTTGAATTTACTTCTTTCTTATTATGATAAATAAATTACCGCCGAAAGAAATATGCGAATTTAAAAATGAATTAGACTATTTCTTCAAAAAACCTAATTAGTTAAAAATCACATTTGTGTAAAGGGATGGGAAAGATACATTAGATCTTGTACCAAGGTTTCCAATGGTATACATTAACGGAAGTTCGGAAGTATTTTGTTAGAAGTTATTGAGTCAATGTTTTTGTCTGATCTGTGATCCCAAGTGATCCCAGTGTAAATATGTATTTAATGATAATACGATGGTTTTAATCTTAACGAGTACTTTTTGTCATACCAAGTCATAAAACGGTAAGCAAGTTATAGTCTGATAACTGGTACCGGTACCACTTCCATCCCTATTTGTAATGGCGGCCAAAAATCAATTTTGAAATGTGACAGCGGATGATTGTGATTGTTTGTCTCCAAAAGTTCCAATAAAATAAGTGAAAATATTTTTATGAATTGTTATTAAATTTAATAATGGTAAAAGTTTAAAAATAAATAATTAACCGAAAGTGTGTGTCTATTTTAATTGTGTCATTTGCGTTGGAACTATTGTGATCGATGATGTAAGATACAGTACTTCGTGTTGAGAAACGAGAGAACGTTTTCGCCGCGGTTCGTATTAAAATTGACGACACAATGGAAAACGAAGAAGGATCGGGAAACCATGAAAAAGAAGATCAGGAGAGTAGTTCCCATACTACTCCGCAAGAACACCGGTCGTTTGCTGAATTTGCGAAGGATAAATTAGATAGCGGTAAGTATTATTTGTTTCCTTGTGTTTTTTAACTGAAAGTTAAGGATTGTATTTAATTTCTAATACTAATTTATAACATTTATATATTTTTTTTGGTTTTAACTTATTTCATTATTATTTGTAAATACCTACTCTAAACTATTCGGCGTATACTGCCATGAGTAATGTGACCTTTAAACAATTTCGTACTTTTGCCATTCCCTCTTAATAGAAAATTATTTGGTAGAGTGGGAACTAGTCAAGTTTGAAAATTTATGCTATTTAAATGTTGAAATACAGAAAAAATTATAACATCATTTTATCAATCTAAAATCGTCATATTCTAAATGTTTTTAATGCATATATGGAAGATGTGTATGTTTGTAAACTGATTTGAAGAAATCTTGAGGGCTAAGATCTCTACATTTATTTCTGATTTTTTTTATACTATGGCAGTACAATAAAAGTAAAGCTTACACATGCGGTGTATTTTAAGAAGTAGATTTGTATTATTTAGCTATAATTATTTAGTTTATAATTTATTCAATTTTAAGATATTTCTCCCAAGTAGGGTTGGCGACAGGCAGGCGGCTGTAACAAATTAAGGTTTATAAAACCTTGTGTAATGCAAAAAAAATCTGTTGTTGAATAAAAGCCATTTTTAATTAGAGTATTGATTAACACAGCTGGCAGAGAGTTGCGACGTCGTCTACCAATGGCGGGTCAGCTGGGTGCACACCTGATGCATCCACGGCGCCTCCTACTGCACTCAACTCCTACACATCACACAGATGTTGTGCTCATATTCCCAAAAGGTAGGACAATACTCATATTATATCTGTCCCCATGATATTAAACTTTAAGTTTCCATTTCCACAATATCTATAAAAAATGTATTATCATTTTTGAATAGTTTTATTTCACTCGCTTTATCTAGTAATTTAAATTAAGCCCACTTGCTGTTCATAGATTAATCTGAACACATCTATGGGTCATATGTATAAAGGCCAAAGTAACAAATTGATGATTTTTACTTTTTTGTGTTAAAAACTACCTCTTAGTTTAATTAACAACATGTACTAAACAAGATACACTTTTACAGGTGTAAATGTTATTTTTTTCTGAATCAAAAGCACATATGCAGCCTATTTTCCTGTATGGTTAAAACTTTACGAGCTTCTCCTGTAAAGTTGTCAATTTGCACATTGACCCTTATTCATAGGAGCCATGGAAATATTGACTCATACATAATTAATTTTGGTGATAGTGCGATGTTAGTGAAAGAAACCATTTCTTGTTTAAATCATTTTTGAAAGAATTTATTTTTCAAAGAACCTTGCATTCTTATCTTACTTTAGGGATAATCCTTCTTATTCCTTTGAGATACAATAGTTTATCTTGGTTTGCTGCTCTGAACTAGCAAAATACAAACATCATTGTCTTAAATTAGCATTGAATTCAGTTGACCTCCAATTTGATATAGCAATCTTACAATGTTTTGATTTAGATTCCTGATTCTTTAAGCTAAATTCACTAAGCATCTGCTTATTTATCCATCCATCCATCTAAACCTTCGCATTTATAATATTAGTATGATGTCTATCTATCTCCACAAGATCAATTAATTTGTAACAAATTTATTGGTACTTCAATCTCCATGGAAATCTTTTCTTTAAAATATTTGCAATGAAATGTAAAATTAAGGGTTCACTAAACATTGAATTATATCTAATCTAAACCAGTCGGAGTAAGATATTAGGAAACAAATTCAATTCAATAAACAACTAGAATATGGTGCCTGACAGTACATGGTACATGATTTAACCTTGCTGAGTCAGTATCGAAATATCGCAACTCTTTACTATTATGAGGAAGTATGTTAAACAAAAAATATATAGTGCTAACTGTTTCACGTGACTTCGCCCGCGTGAACTTGTAAGTTAGAAACAAATTTTCATCCCATTTTTAGATGTTTATAGGATGAATTTGAAAAACGTACTTAGTTATTTTTTGCTGAAAAGTGTCTATGTCAATTTTCAAGTTATTCTGTTGAAGTAATAACAGACAAAAGTGATTTTAAAGCATTCGTCACTCTAAAGCCGCCAACGCTGAGTTTAACGTGGCGGTAAAAAAGCGCTCGTGCAAATAAGGACTTATAGTGTTTACTTTCACGTTTATAGACTTCGTATGAAGGCTGTGAAAAATAGTTCTAGATATTAACGTTCAAACAACGGTCAGTCGGTATATCTCGAATAACATATGTTTCAAAAATTATACGTACAAGTTAGGCATACCGCTTTTATGTATATGAGAAATATTTCATCTACCCTTATGTTTTCGGCTCTTTGTTACAGTCATTTGGCAATGGTCTATTGTTTGGAAAGGTTATTGAACCCTGACGTTTACAGAGAGGCTACTCCCGCATTTGGGAAACTTGCCAACAACTAATGCCAAAACTTAGCTATGACTTAGGTATGTTTCGTGATAGAAACACAACATGGATTTCATATTTTTTCTTTTCCGCATTTGCTTGTAATTTTAATGTTATTTTAGATTGTTATAGGTAGATAAAACTATATGGATAAAAAGAAAAGGAAATTGGACTTGAACTTGAAGATTTTAGCTTATTAGACGTTTCTTAAAGAATTGATTCAAGCCAATAAGAGAGACCTTCTCGTTGAAGCATACTTAAAAGTATTAAGTGCTTGTTCCACCAATTTTTTTTCCACGGCACATATTTGATGACGTCAGCCCTCCGCTTCTTAACGACTCAATGAATCTCTTTACTGTGTAATTGGAGTTATTTATAGCATTGCCAGTTATTTTATCTGTATCTGTATTGTACACATTGTTTTTATTAATTTTTCGACAAATAGGCATCTGTAGAGGTAATTTTATTCCAAAGTTTGCTGAATTGTCTTGTAGAATTTACTTATTTCCTTAGCTATATTATCGGAAGGTTACGCCTGTGTTGCACGACAATTTCTTCCATCACCATTTTACAACGTTAAGCCACTTATGTAGGTCTAGTCTCGGTTATACACTGACTGAAAAAATTATTAATTGCTAAAAACAGTCATTTTGAGGGATAGATCATTTTGGTATAGCCTTATACACTTTCCTGGGGGTGTCGTCCTAAGTTAGGGATTTAGTCAACCTCACAGAACCTATGCGTGTTAATTGACTTTACACACCGTTTATCCGCTAGTATAAATATCAAGAACTGAACTATGTGTACTAGGTTGACATGACCTGCTAGTGGTTCTTTATCGTGTATCAGGTCTTCCGGATAGTATGCTGCTCTGGTTGCTGCAGAAGCTGCGCGGCAGTCGGCCACGGCTCCAGGTGTGCGTGAGACAGCACGCCTCCGCTCAATGCTCCGCGTTTTACATCGCAGCTGATGATGATGTGTAAGTTAGCCTAGCTAGCTTACTGTTGAGTACAGTGTCTTTAGATGGCCCGAATTAGTTTAGATCTAGTACAAACAAGTTGCTAAAGGTACAATCAAAGACACTCGTGTTTACACAGAGACATTCGATATATGTACTGAGTGTACCGTGTATTGTGTCTTAGTCTATTTAATCGTACCTTAAGGACCTTCAATAAATGAAATGCCACAGCACCTTGGATAGGATAATAGATTAGTCCCATTATAAAATAGAGCTAATCTAATAAAAAAAAGTGTTTTGTTATTGAATCTCATATAAACCATTTTAATGTATTCTTAGACTTTTAGTGTCGATTAATTTACTATTGTCGGTAACAGATTGCTTCAAACTGCCGAAGAGGTACATCTCCCTAAGTTATTGAAGCCGGAATTTGGTGGTGGATATAAAGAGTTTACCGTTCGTGATATGCATTGCTTTCAAAATGTAAGTATATTGTGTACGGTCCCTTTATAAAATTTCGTGATGTCGCCCGCGATTCCGTACGTATAGAATTAAAAAAAAACTTAATTAGTAGACAATGTGTTCTTCCAGATTATCATTATATCTATGCCAAATCTCAGCGAGATCCGTTGAGCTGTTCTGGAGATCCTCGTATCTTCTAACAAACATACAAACTTTCGCGTATTCAAGAAGTAAGATTTTTATTTTAGGAATTTTTTTAATCTCTGCCAACTCGTCTAGGTTTCGGAAGGAAGCCTTCTAATTTATTTTTTACTCCTCTCAACTTTTTTCAAAAATTCAGAAACATAAAACTGGTATAACGATAATAGTAGTAAATAACAATAGCTGGCTCCTTTGTTTTGCGAGTTTCTCGTTAAATGTTTCCATTGTTATATGTTTTCAAATTAACTATGAATAAATATTCAACTAGCAAGAACATACAGTATGTTTGAGTGATCAAAGATGTACTGATATAAACATATTTATATATAACTAGCTGTCGCTTACGTAATAAGAGCGTTTAATTTAAAAATAAATATATTTTTTTCATTAAAGGGTACATCAGCATCAGAGCTATTGAATTCTCAAGAGCGAGGTGCGTTAGTTAAACACGTGCTGGAGTCAGCAAGAGCGGAGCCCGGAGATGAGCACGCGTTGGAACCCGCGCTCACACTGAGACCTGGACAGAGTATTGGTGAGTTAAGTGAACGAATGAGTGAGTGAATGTACGAATGAATGTTTGTTTCTACAGACTTTGGTTAATTAAGCTTAGCTGTTAGGATAAAACGAGCTTTGCTTTTGCTTTAAACATATAAAAGCTATAAAATCTTCCTGAATCGCCCCACTATATGTTTAATTATAAATGCGAAAGTT
The DNA here is from genome assembly GCF_912999745.1 of Papilio machaon. Lineage (NCBI taxonomy): Eukaryota > Metazoa > Arthropoda > Insecta > Lepidoptera > Papilionidae > Papilio > Papilio machaon. The sequence goes on from NC_060010.1 coordinate 2,118,465, forward strand.
TGGATGCATGGATGGATGGATGTTTGTTAGAAGAAGGAACGGCTCAACGAATCTTTATGAAATTTGGTATAGATATAGTCTGGAACAACACGTAGGCTACTTATTAAGTTTTTCTATAATTGCGCGCGGACGGAGTCGCGGGCGACCACTAGTCCCAGTGTATAATAATAATTATTATATCCTTACTTGTACTTTATTTGTGAATCGATCAGCCCTAATTGAAGTGAATGATTGAACGATTGAATGGCTTTTCATTGGGGCGTACGATAAAATATTGTTGGTTTTACCATTAACGTGTCAGAAACACAATCTATCTTGTTGAACCAAATACGCTATGAATAAAATTGTGTGCTGACTAAAATTTTCTGTATTGATTTTCTTGATGTCTTGAAACGTTCCAAGAAGATTATATTCTTCTTTTTTTTAATTTTTTGTTCAAAGTTTAAATTTTTGCATTTTGGGTTATAATAAATAAATAAATATTTTTTTTTATTAATAAATATATGAATTTTGTTTGTAATGTAATTACTTGATCGATTTCAATAATTATTTTATTTAATAATTGTCTTTGAATAACAAAATCTGTTTTTAAACTTATATATATAAAAGAAAGTCGTGTTAGTTACACTATTTATAACTCAAGAACAGATGAATCGATTTGACTGAAAATTGGTTGGCAGGTAGCTTAGAACCAGGAAATGGACATAGGATAATTTACCCCGTTTTCTATTTTTTATTCCGCGCGGACGGAGTCGCGGGTAAAAGCTAGTATTTTTATATAAGGTTTAAAAAATATAATAGTTTCGTTAGTTTTATAGAAAAAACTCACCAATAATTGATTGTACACTTATCAGTTATCTTTCATTCTTTTTTCATAACTTTTATTCTTTTGTAAAAGAGTTTACCTTTCGGAGTTGAAAGATAAAATATAATGACAGTACGTAAGACTTTCCAAAGAAATTGTTAGTATAGTGTAACGATGTTGGTTCACATAAAATTCTTCCTACGCAATAGAAATAACCTTTCTGACGCGATAACTTTTATTAGGTTCGGGATCAATATGTACTTTTGTACCGACTTTGTTTTAAAGGAAAATTCTTACCTACCTTTTTATTTACTTACGAATTTCTGACTTGTTTTTTAAAATTGTGTTATATTCAATCAATGACATTGAATAGTTTTGATTTAAAATTATAGTCTAAAAGAATCAATATCATCAGCTCGCTGACGTCCTCATTGAAGGGCACGGAGTCTACCCTAAGTTAGGGGTGACTAGGCCATTGTCAACCACGCTGGCTAAGTGCGGGTTGACTTGAAACATATCTTTGAATTTCTTCTCAGATAGGTGCATACGATGTTTTCTTTCACCGTAAGAACCTCAGATAAATGTGCATATGTAAATCGAAAATACATTGGTACACGTCCGGATTCGAACTTAGGACCTGCAGATTACAAGTCAAGTGCTTAACCCCTAAACTAAAGACGCTCTAATTAAATTATGTAGGGAGAAATATAAGCAAGCAGATTAATCTATCTTCATCTATCTATATATATAAAAGAAAGTCGTGTTAGTTACACTATTTATAACTCAAGAACGGCTGAATCGATTTGACTGAAAATTGGTGGGCAGGTATCTTAGAACCAGGAAACGGACATAGGATATTTTTTACCCCGTTTTCTATTTTTTTTTTATTCCGCGCGGACGGAGTCGCGGGAAAAAGCTAGTTTTAAATATAGAACAGTGCCTAATACAAATGTCCATTAAAACCTTTGTGATACACGCGTTTACATTTAACAGTTTAAAAATTTGTTTGCATTTAGCTGTTACCCTGCGACTTCGGTCGCGTTATAACAAGCATGCAGTGCAGTGATAACAAACATAATAGCCAAACTTTCGCATTTATCTGCATATAAAATTAAAATTGTAGTGTCCGATGTAATATCGAAAAAAAACAACATATTTATGTACACGATTTATTTGCGTAGGTGATAATGAAAAAGCAATTTGAAAATTTTTTGTCTGTCTGTGTGTATGTCGGTCCGCAAGGCCCCGTTTGTTCCTAGTAATCTCCGAAACGACTGGACTGATTTTGACGGGACTTTGACTGGAACGTAGCTGATATACGCAGGCATATTATACGCTACTTTTTTTTTTCACTGGCAAAGTCGAGAATGGCCGCTAGTAATCAATGGAGTTAGTGAGGTAGTAAATATTTTATTTCCAGTCCCTGCGTGTGTGAGTAGAGGAGTTATAGCGAGTATGTTCCCTTTACACGACAGAGCGGCTCTCGAAAGTCTGAGAAAGAAATGGGTTAAAACTCTTTTCACGCCGCAGCCGCTGGGTAAGCCATTGACATACTGCGCTATTTTACCTGTTTACATATTTATTTCCTTATTTATACCTTAAAATAAAACTTTACAGACCGTGAGAACGTAACTTTAATCTAAAGATTGCTAAACTTGGATTGTTTGTAAGATACTTTTTTTTATTCTAAAGTACTACAAAATAGGTTTTTTTTTAGTTGTTTTGTTGGCAAAATTAATCAATAGCTCACTGAAACTCCAAAAACAGCTATTGTTGAGTGTTATTCAATATTAAAACTAATTTAAAATACTTTTTTTTCTCTATCTAACTTTTGTCCACTTAAATGAATGACACTACAGTTGAAATGTTTTTAAGTGTTTTATTTTTTATTTTTCAGATGAAATATGTGAATATTTCGGTGTGAAAATAGCAATGTATTTCGCATGGCTCGGTCATTACACACAATCTCTAACTGTGCCCGCAATCGTTGGTTTTATATTTTGGGTAAATAATATTTTTTTTTCATATTATTTTTTGTGATCCTTCGAGTCGGATAATTTTTAATAAGGTGTATATTTTTTTCCAGATTTGGTTGGGAACCGCAAATGATCATTGGAAGGACATTGCTCATGTGTTATTTTCCCTTTTCAATGTTCTATGGGCTTGTGTTTATTTGGAAACTTGGAAAAGGTTTGTTACAACTGTTATTTGGTTATAACTATTTTTCTTCTTTTATTGTTAGAAAGTTTATACTTTTTGTTTGTATTTCAGATATTCTAATGTATTAGCTTATAGATGGGGAACATTGGATCAGAGAGATGAATTATTGGTGGAACCGAGACCTTTGTTTCAGGTGTGTTTTTTTATATTAATAATTTTATTTACTTATTATCTAGTGTGATGTCGGAGGTCTAATTTCTGTCTTCTTCTGATGGGAAAGGGAGATGGATTTAGTGTAGATGGGACGCATAGGAAGGGGAAAGAATTTCTTTCTGTGCCTCCCTCTCCTCTGTTAATTTATGGTAGACAAAAATTATCTGCAAATGCGAATGTCTATGGGTAGTAGTAATTATATTATTATAATACTTTTATTCATATTCTATTGAATAATGGTAATATATATGTTTGTCCAAATAAAAAAAACTTTAATATATCGATGGCTTCTATAAATAAGGGCCAATGTGCAAATTGACAACTTTACAGAAGAGGCTCTCAAAGTTTCAACCATATAGAAAAATAGGCCGCATAGACACTTTTACTTCAGCAAAAAATCATGTTTGTAAATGTGCATTTGTGTTTAGTGCAACTTAACTAGACTAAGACGTAACTTTTAACATAAAGTAAAAATTATCAATTTGTTACTTTGACCCTTATATATATGACCCATAAATGTGTTATTACTGATGTTCATGAATAGATAAGCTAACAGTTAATATCTCTGACGACTGTTTATATCGTGTCGGTGTATGAGGTGAGTGAGGTGAATGATGTGAGTGAAGTGAATGAAGTGAGTGAGGTGAATGAGATGGTAACGTTGTCGCAGGGTGAGATGGGTGTGAGCGCAGTGACAGGTAGGCCGGAGCCGCAGTACGCGGCGTGGCGACGACGCGTGTGGCGACACTGTGTCTCGCTGCCGGTCATGTTGGCCTGTCTCTGCTTCGGCGCTGCGGCGACATTCGCCTCACTCAGAGCACAGGTCACTAACTATATACATATCACAAATACATAAGACAAACTTATTAGTTACTAAGTTACTTACGAAATACAATGTCCTGATGTTTTGTGAAGAATTTCTGATGTTATTGTAAGAAATTGGTTCCATACATTTTCCATAAAGTGATGAGGTTTTCTTTTTTAATTGTCAAGCAATACATATTATATACTATCTGTCGTCCGACTTTGTCCGCGCGGAATTAAAAAGTAACTTAATAAGTAACCTATGTGTTCTTACAGACTATGATCTATATCTGTGGCAAATTTTATCAAGATCCATTGACCTGTTCCGCAGATACATTCAAACAAACATTCATCTAAGCATTCGCATTTATAATATTAGAATGATTGTGTTTATAGGATTGGTGGGAGAAGACATTAGTATACTTCAGTTGGATCCCGCGCGCGTTACTCGCTATCATCATCGCCGTGGAGGAGGAGGTGTACGCCAGGATCGCGAGGTGGCTCAATGATAAAGGTATATTTGTATTCAAACTTACCATTTTTAGATATTTCTAACTCTAAGATTAATAGTTTCCAGTTTCAATGCTAGGATATAAATTCTGTATAAATAGTTTTAAGAATTCACGCTAGATGTCACTCTTAACCTTGTAAATTCTATTAGTGTTTGATATCCTCTAGACCAGGGGTGGCCAACTGGTCGACTGCGACTATTATTTATATTAAAACACTAGTTGTCGCCCGCGACTCCGTCTGCGCGGAATTAAAAAAAATATAATCAGTATGTGTTCTTCCCGACTGTGATCTACATCTATGCCTAATTTCATCGAGATCCTTTGAACAGTTTTGGAGATACCTTCAAACAGACATTCATACATCCATCCATCCAAACATTCGCAGCTATAATATTAGAAAGATAACTTAGCGGAAGTTTGAAGTAACAACCCGAAATGAGACTCCTGAAGGAGCTTTTGAGCTTAGTTACTCATAAACGAGGTTTAGGCTAAGCGCTATCTACGCCCTGCCACCTCAAACCCGGTAAAACTGTAGTTACAAATTCAGAAAAAAAATAGCGCAAGTTACTCAGAGGCAATGTACACACTAATAAATAGGTATTGTTAGGAAGAAAACAGACACTGTTTTGGTGTATCGGCGCAACACTAGACCTACGAAAATATCAACGCGCACATACATCCCCTCACTACAACTATCTGACACTTGGTTTGGTTATAAAAGAGCCCCATTCACTTTAAACTATCTTAAATAATATAATCTAAGAAGTCAGTTTTATGATTTACCATCTAATATAATAAAAAATTTTGATTTAAAAAAATAGTAATGATTTTGTCCTTAATTATTCTGTTTCGTTTGAAAATTTTATGAAGTTTTATACTTGTTAGATGGCACAGTATTTCATCGGTAAATAATATTACAATCTTACTAGCTGTCGCCCGCGACTCCGTCCGCAGTTAAAGAATGGGGGGGGAGGGGTTGTGAAAAATAGATGTTGGCCGATTCTCAGACCTACTGAATATGCTCACAAAATTTCATGAGAATCGGTCAAGCCGTTTCGGAGGAGTACGGGAACGAAAACTGTGACACGAGAATTTTATATATTAGATCAAGTTGGCCACCCTTATTATAGACACTTATAATGCAACTTACTTATATTACCAGGTATCTTATTTAAAATTTATCCTCTCGGCATAAAATAGAAATTAAAAAAAATGTAATATATTCTTACAGTTTACTTTATTTCCATTTATGAATGTAGTTATTTTTTAACCACAATGTTACATTAAATCATAAGTAATTTGTGAGTTATTTAACCAAAATCCTAATAATAGTTATTGCATGGTTTGATACTATCCTAAACTTTTATTAAAAATCAAATACATTTCCAACACAAATTTTCTAAAAATCTAGATCTAGACATAGATGTAGTACAAACTGTAGCTATATGTATTATAGAATGCTATATTTCTCTTTAATGCTTACCCAATGGAAACGGACAAAAAAAACAACATCCATTACAACGGTCTACAACATGGATAAAACTGCGATTTTTTTTAATCACTTAATATACAGAAAATTATCGACTCGAAACAAAATATGAAAATCATCTGATTGTCAAAATTGCATTGGTTTGTATTTCTAAAGCTGTACAAAATAACAGCGCTTCGCTTTACATTGAAATTAATAAATAACATTCATTGATTTAATGCAAAAAAAATCACAGCATTATTAGCACTTGCATGTTTATTGCATGTGATTGAAATAATCTGATCATACAAAATGGTTGGTAACCTCCCATAAAACACTATCTAAGCAACCATTTTCATTTTGTAGTAACATGTTTTTACAATTATTTAAGATTATATATACATTAGGGATATAACATTTGAAGCACTCAGTTGTCGACATTTTTATGTCACATCACTACGTGGTCACATAAGATCAATGGGTGCGAGTGAGAGCGCTACATTGTTCTACTCTTTATTCGGGGGTCTCTAGTGTTGTCTGTTATTCTGAACATATCGATTAGTTGCATATTAGTTCATTGAAACATACAATCATTTAGTACACATCACATTAAAACAGTTACACAGAATTTTTTTACGCAATATTGAATATTCAACAATGTAGTTTTGTTTTTATCACTTATTTATACAAATGGCGGTATTTGTATTATTTCTATTAAGTTTGATAAAATATATGTAATCTTGAATATAATAAAGGGAAATAGAAGACATTTTTGATAGAACCGATAACATTGTCTAACTAATGACTTATTAGCTTATACTTTAAAAATAAACTATAATAATTAACAGCTTCAATAAGGATTATTTTAAACAATATTAAATTGAGAATAACCTACATAGATTGTTACATTCAAACTGACACTGTCATTTAGCACATATCGCCATTGATATAAATAGAGTGGCTTCACTATAATGCTTTTGATGTAATCCTTAGGTTTTGTTTCGAAATTATATTTAATATTTGCTTTTCAGTTTCAATTCGTAAACTCGTTTATGAGTTTGTTCTACATTGCGTTTTATCTTCAGGATATGGATAAATTGAAAGAGGTTAGTGAGCAATGGATTTTACATTAAAAATGTTTATAATAAGTATTTATAACTACTAGTCGGTGACTCAGGGGTTAAGCACTTGCAATCTGCAGGTCCTTGGTTCGAATCCCGACATGTACCAATGTGTTTATTGATCTTTGATTTACATATGTACATCTATCCTACGTTCTTACGGTGAGTAACCTGAACATATCTGAGAAGAAATTCAATGATGTACGAGGGGAGGTCCAAAAGTTCGCGGAATGAAAGGGTTGTCAATGAAATATAACAATAAATTTATTTTTCCTTTTCAATATAATCACCCTTAAGTCTAATACATTTATTCGATCTATGAATTAATTTTTCTAAACCATCGAAAAAATATTTTTTGTCTTTGGCCTCAAAATGGGCCGAAATTGCCTCCTTCACTTCATTATCGTCGGAAAATTTCCTTCCCCTTAGCTCTTTTTTTAAATTTGGAAATAAATAAAAATCGCTAGGAGCCAGGTCTGGACTGTAGGGTGGGTGAACAAGTGGTTCGAACCCATGTGTGTGCAGAGCAGCCATGGCAACTCGGCTCTTGTGAACCGGCGCGTTGTCTTGCAAAAGCAACACACCCTTGGCCAATTTTCCTCGACGTTTTTCTTTAATTGACTCCTTTAACTTTTCTAATATGAGTGCGTAGTATTCTCCGGTTATAGTGGTACCTTTTTCTTTATAATCAATGAGTAATATTCCCTTACAATCCCAAAAAACAGTGGCCATCAACTTTCCCGCCGATTCTGACACCTTGAATTTTTTGGGAGGTGGTGTACCCTTTTTGTGCCATTGCATGGACTCCTGTTTGGACTCAGGTTCAAAGTGATGAACCCATGTTTCATCTCCAGTAACAATCCGCTCCAAAATCTGCACGGGCTCGTCTCCACACAACTCCAAAAAGTGCTTAGACGCGTCGACGCGCTGCTGTTTTTGAAGCGGCGTGAGCATTCTCGGCACCCATCTTGCACTGACTTTTGTCATGCCCAGGTGGTCGTGCAGGATACGCAAAATAGTTGTATCTGATACTCCAACAAATGCAGATAATTGTTTCTTCTTCAAACGTGTGTCTTCGAGTACAAGTTTTTCGACTTTTTCGACGATGTCTGATGTGGTGGCGTCAGCTGGCCGCCCAGAGCGAGAGTCGTCTTCAATTGAATCTCGACCATGTTTAAAAAGACCATGCCACTTATAAACCATTGTTTTACCAGGGCACTGATCTCCATAAACGGCTTCCATTTCATTTAAAATGGTTTGAACGTTTTTTCCTTGCTTGGTAAGGAATTTTATCACAGCGCGATGTTCAATTTTCTCCATAGTTGCAGTTTGCTTCCGGATTGACTTGTTCAGCAGGCGAGTACTCGTAAACGAATGGCACTATAGGGTTGAAATGTTATATATATACTAATTATGAGTGCCCAATTAGTATGACACTAAGCGAGCTACCCTATCCCCACTCCATCCCCTCCATTCCGCGAACTTTTGGACCTCCCCTCGTATGTGAAGTCAACCCGCACTTGGCCAGTGTGGTTGACTATGACCTAGTCACTTCTAACTTAGGGTAGACTTTAAACCCTTCAGTGGGGACGTATAGTTAGCTGATAAATAAACTATTAGTAGTATATTTAAGATAAACTGTGGGTACAACTTTTTTTAAAATTTGTAATATGTATATGTCGGCGGGTTACCACACTTCAAAACAAATCAGAACGAAAACATGTGTCCGGAATAACATCAAAATCAAATCAGATTTGTTTATTGTAATTAGTTAATAAATTCCGTAAAAAACTTAAAGTAATGTATTAATATTGCTTAAAATTTAATACAGACTATTTTTGATGTATTTTGTTGGTAAGAGAGTGCATTTCTGAAGTAAAAACATGTGGTCATTGTTTATATCACGTGTTTACATTTAAAAATTGATTTACACATGTTAATAGCTTTTAAAATAATTTAGAACGTTTGATTATCAAATTGTAATGATTTTTAACTTAAAACTATTTTTATTTTACAACGGCGGATGTTTTGTTCAAATGAATGACTCGCCTAGTGTTTCTATAAAAGGCCGAGCGCACGCCGGACTCAGGCATTCTCACTTGAGCCGTCGTAGCGATCGGACCTCCTCAAAAACGCGAAAATAAATCGAAGAAAGTGTTTTCTTGTGTTTAATTTTCATCATCGAAGATGAGCTTCAATCCTGAATATGGAAGTTGTGACGCCAGCAATGCTGGTGTCACGCTTTTTAAAAATAACCACGGGGGGCCTTCTCCGTCATATATTTTTAAAAAGTATTTTTATTTATCTTGCATGTATGTTAGTATGTAATTATATATTCTTAGTTGTATGTAAATTGTTGTATTTATTTTTAGCAATTAGCAGTGTTATTAATAACGAGACAAATAATCGGAAATCTGAAGGAATCAGCTCTCCCATATCTTATTGAGAATTTAAGATTGGCAAAGATATGTGTCGATGTGTTTGGTGCTATAAGTCCTAGCAAAAGTAAGTATTAATCTTATTGAATCTTTGAACAGATGTTGCTGGCGTCTACTACTGTTATCCCTTCTTTTAACAATGTAATATATTTTAAAACACAACTTTATAAGAGAGCAATTTTAAACATTTAACCGTTGATAAATTCTAATTTCATATTGAACTGAGATTTTTTTTGTTTTTTTTTTTCAGTAAGCACATTACTTAATGCAACAATTTATCAACGCTTAAATGTTTGAAATTGCTCTTATTTAAAGTTGTGCTAAAAAAATATCACGTACTTGTAAAGAGGCGATATAATTCATGTTAATATCGTTTATTAGCTATTAAAATGAATTCAATGTAATGTGTCTCATAATTTAGTTATTAGAGATGTGTAAAGATGTGTTTTAGAGATAGCGATAGTTATTTTGAGTGACTTACCATGGATTTCTGAGATCTCCGTTTAGAACTTATTGTTATCTTTCTTTTGTGAAAGACATGGATGACGTTATGTTTTATATAGCGTACTAGCTGTCGCCCGCGACTCCGTCCGCGCGCAGTTAAAAAATGGGGGGGGGGAGGTATGAAAAATAGATGTTGGCCGATTCTCAGACCTACTGAATATGCTCACAAAATTTCATGAGAATCGGTCAAGCCGTTTCGGAGGAGTACGGTGACGAAAACTGTGACACGAGAATTTTATATATTAGATTTTGGTCTCAGAAATAGAGGGTTAAAGTTAATTTACATCTTAGTGAATTATCGACATATGTTTTTACGTGTATTTGTTTATTGCAGTACCTTCATCGATAGAAATCACAGAGTTATTTGAGAAGCGGACTAGTTCCAGTGGAGATCCGCCAGAAGCGTTAGTGAATGGTGCTGATAAAGATGTGGAGAGACGAGACTCGGAGTCTGCGGTGGGACAGAAAGTTATTCATCAGGCGGAGCTGGAGTCGCAGTTGTTTAAGGTGATATATTAATTTAAAAAAATATAAACAACTAATTGTACCCTTATGACACTCAGGATGACATTTTTATAGTCAAAATCGATTCAATATTTTAAGCTATAGGTGTCACAATGTATTTAACATACATACAAAAGTGAAAGTTTGAAAGAAATTTACTCTTTTAATTCAGCCTGATAAAAACCGAACTCATGTATCAATAAAGCGAATTGAAACTGAGTTTAGTATAAATTAATCATGAATTTAGTTTGACTACGATAATCGGTCGGTATTTTTACTTTTTCTCTTTGTATAGTCGTACCTGGATAAGCGAGAAACCTCTATAAGCGAGAGTCATTATCCGGTCCCGACGGTCGACCTCCATAAGCGAGAAACTCGGGTTAGAGAGAAACCTCTATAAGCGAGAAAAAAATATCACTTGGACTCTCGGTTGTCCATTTTTGACTGTAATTGTAATTAGACTCACTTCCTGTTGACAGATTAATATGAAATTTGGTAGTCATCTTTGTTTCTAATGACCAATACAAGGGTTTATGAAAAAAATATCTATTAGATGTTTTTTTTTAATCCAATTTATTGAATGAAGTAATTGTGTACAGTACGAGGGCACATTCTCTGAGTACTTGGAGATGTTGACTCAGCTGGGCCATGTAGTGCTGTTCTCTGCCGCGTTCCCACTGGCGGCGCTGTGTGCGCTGCTCAACAACGCGGCGGAAGTGCGCGCTGATGCCTTCAAATTGTGCCACGTCGCACAAAGACCTTTCGGGGAGAGGGTCACCAGTGTTGGCAGTTGGCAGGTATGGTGATACCACACTAGCATATTGCGATACTTTATAATTCACAAATTATGACAAATCTACATACAGTTTTACTTTAAGTGTAGTAGTGTTATAAATTAGCTTTTGTTTGCGATTTTGTCCGTGCGGAATAAAAAAAATATGTATATTGAATAGTACACTGTATTATTCGAGACTATATGTTATACATGTGCCATTGCAGATATATCATGTAAATATGTAACAAAACAAACGTATCTCACGAGAAACGTACACATTTCCAGGATGTTAGGTAGCCTATGTTCTTCCAGACTATATTTTACATCTATACGAAATTCCATCGAAATCTTTAAAACCTTTCTGGAGATACCTAGTAACTAACATCCATCTATATATTCGCATTATTATTAGTAACTAGCTTTTACCCGCGACTCCGTCCGCGCGGAATAAAAAATAGAAAACGGGTAAAAATTATCCTATGTTCGTTTCCTGGTTCTAAGCTACCTGCCCACCAATTTTCAGTCAAATCGATTCAGCCGTTCTTGAGTTATAAATGGTGTAACTAACACGACTTTCTTTTGGAACGAAGTTCCTTATCGCGCGTTGTGAAAGGGGGCTAGACGGAAAAAATTCTTACGAAAAGTTGTCACGACACTTTTTGCTATATCACCATGGCAACGACGTGACAATATATAATAAAAATTCATAGAAATAAAATGTGCTTCTTGTGAAGACTTAAGTTTTTTATGCATAGAATAAACATTGGTTCCTTCACTAATTAATTGAAAGGAACTTCGTTCCATCCGGGTGTCCCAACACACCTCTCAAGTTTTTTATATATATAAAGATAATTAAATGTAGATATTATTTTGATATTGTCATTCAGTGAAATGTGTAAATATAATTAGTAATGTTTTCAGCACGCGATGGAGGCGATGGTTGCGGTGGCGGTGTTGGTGAACTGCGCGCTCATCGGACTGTCGGGACCAGTACATCGTCTGCTGCCCGACGCCACGCCCGCGCAGACCATACTAGTCATTGTTGCATTAGAGGTAAGGTGCATTTTACTGTAGCAATTGTAGCAATATGTCAGTTGAAAGTCAATGTTGAAAATATAAAAAAATGATTTTTTTAAACAGTTTTACTTAAGTCATTCTGAACTTGGATTAGCGAGAAACCTCTATAAGCGAGAGTCATTGTCTAGTCTCGACGGAATACCTCCATAAGCGAGAAATGGGTTAGGGGGAAACCTCTATAAGGGAGAGTCATTGTCTGGTCCCGACGGAAGACCTCCATAAGCGAGAAATGGGTTAGGGGGAAACCTCTATAAGCGAGAGTTGTTATCTGGTCCCGACGGAAGACCTCCATAGGCGAGAAACTCTGGTTATACAGAAACTTTTGTAAGCGAGAAAGATATCGCAATTCCTTTGACTGTCATAGTAATTGCAATTATACTTTTCATTTACAGATTTATCTGAAATTTGTTACGCATAGTTATTATCTTAATACATTATTATAGTTAAAAAAACATTTTTTATTTAACTTTAATATATATGATTGTACTCTTCAGCATGTGGTGCTGGTGATAGTGTTCGCGCTGCGCATCGCCATCCCCGAGATCCCGGGCTGGCTCGCCACTGAGATGGCCAAGGTTGAGTTCCAGAGACGAGAGGCTATAAAGAACTCACACGCACCATTATTGGTCAGTATTACTATATTAACTAGCCATTAATAAAAAAAAACACTTTTTATTAAAGTCACATTATTAAAAAAAAAAACTTGAGAGGTCTCAAGGGACACCCGGATGGAACGAAGTTCCTTTCTATTAATTATTAGTGAAGGAACCAATGTTTATTCTATGAATAAAAAACTTAAGTCTTCACAAGAAGTTCGTTATATATTGTCACGTCGTTGCCATGGTTACTATAGTAAAAAGTGTCGTGACAACTTTTCGTAAGAATTTTTTCCGTCTAGCCCCCTTTCACAATGCGCGATAAGGAACTTCGTTTCAAAAACTAAGTATGTTTGAAAAATAGATTGAGTGAAAAAATTAGGATAGTTTATTGATATAAGATTTCTTATACATATACTACTAATAAGTTATAATACTAGCTTTTGACCGCGACTTCGTTCACGCGGAATTATACAAAAACTTAATAAGTATGCACTATTCCAGATAGTTATCTCTCTCTATGCCTACAATCCAGATCGGTTAAACTGTTTTGAAATTATCTAATTAGTGCTAACACCCGGATGGGATCCTAAAGAACCGCATTGCAAGTATTGTGGCAAAAAGGCTATATACCAGTGCGGCTTCCTTGTATGTTTTCATACTCAGAGTGAAAGCCGCACATTGTAACAATACTTGCAACATTATATTGTACAAAATTATAACATACACAAAATTAATTTTAATACTAAAGTATCTCTGACCACCCACGTCAGGGGATCACGGTAAAAAAAAATTATATTAGTAACTAGCTTTTACCCGCGACTCCGTCCACGCGGAATAAAAAAAATGCACACAAGATAAAAAAGTTCCTATGTCCGTGTCCTAGTTCTAAGCTACTTCCCCGTCAATTTTCAGCTAAATCAGTTCGACCGATCTTGAGTTATAAATAGTGTAACTAACACGACTTTCTTTTATATATATAGAAGATATAATATATATATATATATATATTTGTATCAGTCTGAGTGTACAAGTCAAGATGATGTAAGGGCGTCATCCCGCGCGACTCCGCGCACCATCACACCCACCACGCCAAAGCAGACGGACAAGAACAAGAAGGTCTTCATTGGGAAGATACCTGAAATACCACCATTCAGGTGAGTTTAACTAATTTATACTTTAAATGTATATGCGTAAGGTTCATTTTTGATTGTTTGCATTTGTTTTATTTTCGGATTTGCGGCTTCATAGATTAAAATGTTTGCTTTATGGATAATTTAATGTTGATGGTGCGCAGTAAAGATGGATTTCCACTGACGAAAATTTTGTATGAAGTGTTTTTTGCTAATTAAAAAAAAAACGGACAATAACAATATACAGACACACCTGGATAGACGAAAGTTCAAGGATTCGTGATATTTTTCTCGCTTGTAAAGGTCGTCCGTCGGGACCGAACAATGGCTCTCGCTTATAGAAGTTTCTCACTTATTCAGGTTCGACTGTATTTTAATACAAGTGTTATCAATGTTATTGTTATTGTTACAAGTGTTATTAATGTATATGTTATTATACAAGTGGTATAGAATTTCATAGTTATAGAATAGTTATGACGAATTTCTTGAAAATAAAGGCCGATAATATATCTTTTTTTTTGTTAAAGTCAGTATTAAGTTTTAAACTTTATTTTTAGTCATCTTAAACGTTTCTTACGTATTTATTATAAATTATAATATAGCGAAATATAGTTTTTTAATCTTACGTTATTATTATTTTTAGTCAAAACATTTTTAAATTTTAATTTGTTATCATTTTTAATTCGTCATTTTGCCTTCTGCGCTTTTGTGTATATCACATTTATAGTTGGAATATAATTTTTGCGAGTCTATTTTTTATCATTAAATGCATTTTATAAACCATTTAAATTTGTTTCATTCTTTTTTGTTTTCAGTTAATTTCACAAGTTAAATTATACATGGATTGGGTGTGTTATGGAGTTTTATCTTATATCTACATATATTTAAGTATTACATTTTTATCTAATAACAGTACTCTTTGCTTTTTAAAAAACTATTATTATTGTTTAAAAAAAAATTCAGCCTTAAATTGTAGTTTTTCGCGCTTTAAAATCTTTAAAATCTAATAATAATGTAATTTTTATTAAATAATTGTAATGAGGCAGTTTCTTGCAATTCCAATGTATACATTATTGTTAATAAATAAACTATATTCAATGAAATACTTTCTATTAAAAAAAAATCCCCATTAATTACGAAAAAAAAATATATTTTAGGTATATAAAAGAAAATGTTAAGGTAATTTTTTTTTCATATATTTAAAGCTTAAAACAGGTTTCACGTTTTAATTAAGTTTGAATTTAAAAACCCATAAGAAACTATTGGTTTTTTAATGCAAACTACTAACAAAATATGTTTGCTTTAGTCTGTGAAGCCTCTTTAAGTCTATTCTTATTCTTGTTCTCTCCAATATCACCTCATCCACATTTCTTTTTTTTTTAATTCTATATGTTACATCACGATGCACTTTCATTTAGCTTCGTGTTGCTATCGGCTTTGTGTGTATCGCCTTTGTTTCAACTTCACAGATGACATGTCAATTTGATATACGTCACTTTGACAGAAATGATTTTGGCGCGTCTTTTTTTCCCACATATTATAAATATTTTTAATCTGTGACGTTGAAATGCATCTGATGATTCTATGCGTATTTCTTTTTCTTTATATATTTTTTTCTTTTATTTGAAAATGTATGTATACGCAATGGAAATTTCCAGACCGAAAGCGGCTTCGATAACTGAACCAGCTGTGACTACGGGATCTTTGCAAATGCTACAAGATGTCAGTCCAACTAAACCTATCCGACGTAAGGTATGTATTTATTTGCATATTCCAGTGTTTTAAGACTTAATCTGATTTGTTATCGCTTGCAATAAA